>NW_015175972.1:549964-584810 GCF_001447785.1 Gekko japonicus | reverse complement strand
CCCAACCGGGGGGGGGGGGGGATTAAAATATACAACAGGCACTCTTTAACATACTGTTTGTATCACAGTTATGTAGCAAGCACTTACTAGTTGTAGCTGAACTGAGAGCTTCTGCCTTCTCCAAATTGTTGTTGCAGTGAATTTGCTACAAACAATGTAAATTAATTAGAATTAGTTCCCAAGTAATCAGGAAAAGCAGGCTTTTGATGTAAACTTCTGAGCCACCCACAGAACTACATTGTCGCTCACAATGCCACATTCTATTATAAGGTAACAGTCACACTTCTGTCATTCCTATAGTGACCACAGCATTTGGAATGCAGAATTTGGGAAGTGATATCCACTGATATTTACTTCTCCAGTAGAGGTAATTTTACCTCATGAGAAAGCACACATAAGAAATTCCCATTGTTTTTTACCTGGTCACACCATGATCCTGATTGTGTCATGAGCTGCTCTACTGATCTGTGCCTGCCTGGATCTGATTGCTTACAACTGCAATAAATTCCAGAAAAGAAAATATGTTAACTAGTAACAGCAAAAAGTGTGTGATTGTTTGTGGCATGACACACATATGGTGAGATGCTGAAGCATGAAATCCTGTCACATTCTCTGGTCTCAGGGAGGCTGCACTCAGTTTGTGTCTTTCCTTTTTTCCAAAGACCCAGAAGATAGTGCTAGAAGTCTATGAATTGTTACATGCTCTGTTTATCATTTATATGAAGCCACTGGGGGAGATTTCTGGAGTGAGGAACGTTGTTGATAGCTCTAGGTTCCGTTTACTAACTATCCAAGAGCATGTATTTGTTTTGAATCAGTATTGGAAGGTCATGGTTGATGAAGTGTAGTGGGTTAGACGCGTAAAGAAAGCATGGAGACTGATGTAGTGATCAGCATGGCTTTACTGGTACACAACAAGACTAAAGACTAACGGCCGGCAGGCCAACTATATACACAGTCCAGGGGCTTCCCCTGGTCCCATTGGTGGGTTTGAATCTCCCGCCAAGGTCCCATTGGTTCCCCCCAGTGGAGGGACTAGAATCCTAGTCCCATTGTTGTGCCGGACTGAAGCTCAGGAGTGTGCGCTGACCTCCGGTGGCGGTCAGCGGACACAACACTGTCTAACTGCCAACACCCAACAGAGGAGAGAGTGCAGCGCTGAGCTGAGGGTATATATAGAATTCTGATCCCATAGAGCAGAATGGGAACTCTGTTACTGGCAGCCAGCAGTACCTGTTAAGCTTTGGAAGGCCTCTATTGGTGTTTCCAAAACTGGAGAATCCCCCCCCCATTGCTTTGAGGTTTGGTAAACATTACAGCAGCGTTCGACACAGTTGACCATGACTTGCTGACTCACTATGTCGCCGATGCTAAAATTCATGGGGCAGTCTTGCAATGGCTTACCTCATTTCTCCACGGTCAGGGACAGAGGGTGGTGCTGGGAGGGACAGTGTCCTCAAGGTAACCATTGGAATGTGGGGTTCCTCAAGGGGCACCTCTCCCTGATGTTGTTCAACATCCACATGGACCCCCTCGCCCAGCCAGTGTGGAGTTTCGGACTGGGATGTCATCAATATGCTGATGACACCCAGTTATTTCTGTTGATGGGTGACCGGCCAGATACCGTTCTTGGGAACTTAACTGAGGTTTTGGAGGCTGTGGTGAAATGGCTAAAGCAGAGTTGACTGAAACTGAATCCAGGTAAGACAGAGGTTCAATGGCTGGGTGGGGGGGGGAGCCTCGTTTGGGCTGCCAGCTCCCGAGTCTTGAGAGTGTGCCTCTGTCAGCAGCCTGGCCATGACCTTGGACTCCTCCCTGTCCATGGAGGCAAAGGTTGCGAGAGTTGCCAAGCTGGCATTTCTCCAACTTCACCAGGTTAGGCAGGTGGCTCCCTACTTGTCTCGCCCTGACCTAGCCACAGTAATCCATGGAACAGTCACCTCCAGGTTGGACTACTGTAATTTGCTCTACATGGGCCTGCCCTTGCACGTGACCCCGAAGCCCAACTGGTCCAAAACATAGGTTGTGCAGGTTCTCACGGGACCCCCTAGACAGCACATATTCAACCAGTGCTGCATGAGCTGCATTGGCTTCCAGTGGAGCACCAGATCAGGTTTAAGGTCCTGGTTTTGACCTTTAAGGCCCTTAGCAGTCAGGGATCTACATACCTTCAGGACCACCTCTCCCAGTATGCCCCTGGAAGAGCATTACATTCAGGGAATTAGAACCTCCTGGTGGTCCCCAGCCCGAGAGAAGTCCGGCTGTCCTCGACCAGGGCCAGGGCCTTTTCAGCCCTGGCCCCCACCTGGTAGAATACTCTGCTGGAAGACATCTGTGCTCTGTGGGAGTTATTACTTTTCCACAGGGCATGTAAGGCAGAAATGTTCTGCCAGGCCTTCAGCTGAGGACAGCAACAGAGCCCTCCTTGGCACACTCATACATTTCCCCATCCCTTGTAACCCCTCCCCCAGATATGCTGGGGAGCTGGAATTTATACCGCTATCTTGTATATTGTATACTGTATATATATATATGTTGTTCTTATCTATTGATATGTATTGTTTTATTTTAACAGGTTTTAAATTGAGACTTTGTATATTATTTTGTTGTAAGCTGCCCTGAGCCCTACTTGTATGGAAGGGCAGCCTAGTAAATCCAATTAAATAAATAAATAAATAAATAAATAATACATTTTGATTCAGTAGAGACTGTCTGGAAATGTATCCATTCACGAACCGCCATGAACCATTTGAAAGTTCATGGAAAGTTCGTGCTGGTTGACCTGCCACAAACTTCAGCCTGCGAACCAGGAACCAGCCAAAATACATCACAAACTTTAGTTCATGAGCCGGCTGGTGCCCATCACTATTAACGTCACGTTGAAGATATCTAAAATCCATACAGCCTTAGGAAACTTCCAAACAACCTGTTCCTGACAGCTGCCATAAGCAATATGGGAGCAATAGAGATCAGCATCCACACACCCCATCTCCATGTAGCTTATGGCTGCCACCACCCTCCCCCTTGTCAAACTCTGTCTTAGTTTTCCATGATTGTAAGGGGGGAGGGAAATTCCTGAGAGGGGTGAATGGGTGAGTGTGTGAACTGCACTATCATAGGTGTCATAATTATTTCTCAAAATACCTCCTTGTCTAGGGACAACCTTGAAACCAAAACTGCGCCAGCTTGCTGTTGTAGTTAACGGAACCGTATATTCACTGGGGGGGGGGGTAGCAAGCCCGAATAGCTAGGCGGGATGGCTGAAAAGTGTGATTGATTGTTAAAGGGGGGTGCTGTTTGAACTGTCTATATCTTTGGATTTTCTCGCCAGAACCTCAGTTCTGACACTGTACTGATCTAGCCTGGAATACTTCAATAAACAAATCACTGCAAAGGGAGTGTTGTTGAGAGTAACTCTAGCCAGGAGTCTGATACCCCCATTTCCAATCCATCTGCACAAAAGCACATTCCTGACAGAGACCCTATAACCTGGCCACTCCCCTTTCCCCTTCACAGCTGAGCTGTGCTGTAAAACTACAGTGCAGCACAGCTGGGAATTAAAAAAGGCCCATTAGAGACCTCAAGGGAGAAAATGCAAAGCTTAACTCAGGGGTTCCCAGCCTTTTTGAACCTGCAGGCACCTTTGAATTTCTGACACAGACTGGGAGGTGCAGCCACAAAATGGCTGCCACTGAAAATAGAAGTATTCAAAAAATGGGTGCTGTGGGAAGTCAGAGCCAAACAAAAATGACTGCGGCAGGAAGTGGAGCCAATGACAAAATAGCTGCCACTGAAGGCAGTGCCAACCACAAAATGTCAGTGGGTGAGATCAGTCCTAACTCTAATACTAACTCAACATTGAATGCAAAAGCTCTTCTTAATACAATACAATTTTCAATGAGCATACTGTTTAAAAACAGTTTCTTGCTTATGCAAAGCTTTCCTTCAGTCACCCACTGACGATCCTTGTGCTAGGTTGGCAGTTGCTGCTGCTGAAGCACTTTTTAAAATCTGCACCATCAACCGGATCTTCAGTGGACAATCAGAAGCCCTGATGGGCAAAGGTCCCACTTGACCCTGCCCACACATGGCAAGAGTCAGGAAAGTTTTCAGGGGCCACCATGGTGCTTACAAGTTTAACTCCTGCTGCTTGAAGGTAGAGCTTAGCTCCACCCCTTTCTCATACTGGCTAAGGGTGGAGCATCCAGTTCCTCCTTTGAACTGGATCAAAGGAGGTTTTCCTTTGATCAGATTTAAAGCCCCAGGAAGTCCACAGGTCATGCTCAGAATGAGTACAACATCGTGTGGATGCTCCCATTTAAATTGGGGGCTTCCTGAATTCCATGCAGGGAAAAATCCCCATGTGGAAGCAGTCCTAAACACATTCTTCCCTTCTGATCTGGCAGGTACTGGGAAAGGATGCGGTCAGAACTGTACTGGTTTTCATTTGTGGTTGAAATGGTTGAAATTATTAGACTTCTGGCCTGTATTGTTTTAATCAATAAAATTGTGGATTATTGTGTCCCCGAAGAGCCAGTGGTACTTTTGTTGAATAATTTTGAAAGCATTCATTCGCCTGTGGGTATAACAGATCTTAAAGTTTACTTGTTAACTGCAGCAAAGGGTGTTGTGGTGTGCTAATTACATCCCTACTGAGGCTCAGTGGTTAACTAAATTGGGGAGATACAGATTTATGGAGAAATTGACCTGTTAAATGTTAGTGAATTTAGGTCCATGCAATCCAGAGGAATTTAGGTGAGTTTGCTTTGGCTTGTAGATTATAGCTTGGATCCAGTTATTAGAACATTAGATTCCTCACAGTGGAACTGTTGCATCCAGCCTTCTGTGGATAAAGTAGGTTCAACACATTACAAAGCCATCTAAATATCATCTGTTTTTGCATTTTGGTCACTGAACATTTTATAATATGTTGTCATTATTAATTAATCTCAGTGCTTTCTTTATAAACTCTTTTATGATCATTATTGCATTCATCTGATTGATAAATTCTGACTTGGGAATGAATTGTTCATTTTTTCCTTTCATTTAACTTTTTATCAACTATTGTTAATATTTTTTCTGGTGTTTGGTAACTTTATATCTTTTATATTGCATTGATCTACTATGTTAAAATTATGACAAAGTAATGGGAAAAAACAGATATTCAAGAAGGTTTGTATATCATTTTGTATGCTAGAGTCTTGGTTGGCCCAACAGTCCACAGAACTCTGATGTGTAACAGGGAACAGCCCAACCCATTGGTGAACTGGAGAATGCTTTCAGCACAAAAAATGGATATCAAAGTAACTGTGGAAGGCCATTATTGTTTCAAGTGTGCATGAATATTCCCACTTGGGCACTGGCATGGCTAGATTGGGGGATTGCTGTGCAGTCCAAATCCACTGTATTATATCATTACAGGTTTGCCATAGAGTTCATTTCAACTGCAACCTAAAAGCGCTAAATGAGTTATTTTTTGTAATAACATTTACTGCAACAAAGACCAATTTTAGCTTCAGTATTATTGAGGGCCAGAAGTGTATTTTGCTACCTGAACTGAACCACTTGTGAGTATTTAGAATCCAGAATAAAACTATCATCATCTATCAGTCAGAGCTTTGTGGTCATGGAGCACATGCATTTAGACATAAAAATAAATTTACATGCGTTAACATATTATGTACATGTTTCTGTTTTTGATTTGTATGTAATAAGACATGGACTGTCTTTATTTCTTACAGACTGAGAATATTTTTAAACCACTGAAACTGTAGTCAATCTGTTTGCCATTTCATGATGAAAATATGATTGAGCTGCCAGAGATCAGATAAAATTGCTTCAAGGCTACATCCAGCCTGCAGGCCTTCAGTTGGCCATCCCTAGTTTACAATGCAGTCCTATGCAGAGTTACTCCAAAGTCACTGTTTACAGGATTGCACTGTTTTTGCATTAGTTGATGCTATATAAATAATACAGTGCTGTATACGTGGGAAGAAAGAGAAGCCAGAATTAATTTTTGTCTGTTTATTCCATTTAGATCCCCTCTGTCTTTTGTGGAAATCAAGGAAGCATATATGGCAAGGTCTCCCTTCTGAGGAGGTCTCCCACCCAGGCACTAACTATACCCAGACCTGCTTAACTTCATCAAGGTTACAGTATCATGTGCCTTTAGACCTCACCCTGGGACTGAAGGACTCTTAGTCTAGGGAACACAGAAATACAAATCCTGCCTTTGTGCTGTTTTTTTTTTTTTAAAAAAAATTATTGGCATACATTCAAAGCCACAGGGATTACTAATTTGTACACTGCATGGTCTAACTTTTGGCTGCAAGTTGAATTACAGAGTATAGAAATAAATAATGTTCACTGTGCCAATATTTAATAAAAGAAGGTCAATTTTAAAATATGGTTCATGTTTGTCTACATTTTTGTACCTTATAGAGTTGGTTAATTTTGCCACGATGGCATATTTGTTTATTTTATTATCCCATTCTGAAACTGATAGCAATTCACCTATACACACACACACATATATATACACATATATGTATGATAACAAACTCCCACCACAATGATCATGGACGTAACCAGCTCTTGATATCACCTGCTGATGGGAAAATAAATTGTTTCAGTGCCAACTCTACCCTAGTTTTATGTTTTTTCAAGAATCTCTATACCTTTCTTTCAGGTTTTGTTGTTGTTGTTGTTTGCCACATTATAGGAGTAGCACTTATAGAAACAGGTTCCCTCTTTTTTTCATCTTTCTTGCACTTTGAATAACGAGCTCCTCTGATCTTCCTTAAGGATAAATGGTCCTGCATGCACATGTGGACATTGATTTAAAAGTCTCAAATACCTTTTGAAACTGTTTGGTTAGTTGAAGCTCTCCATACCTCCAATTAGTGAGATAAGATATTTTTTGGCTGAGTGATCCCCCACCCGCAATTTTTGATAGAAAGCATCTTATAGCAACATGAAATCTCAGTTAAAATCCATGGATAAAAATTTGTTGTTGTTGTTGTTGTTCAGTTGCACAGTTGAGTCCGACTCTAAATACGAGACCCAAAATAAAAATAAAACAAAAGAATTGCAAGGAATGAATCAGTAAGTATGTTTGGGATGAAAGAAGCTGAAGATGATAAGTCAGGATTCTATCCAAGGTTGCAATTCTGCCAATGTAGTGGCATTTCCATTGCCAAAACCAGGGGTGGCAATTTCTGCCACTAGCCCCTTACTGTTCCTGAGGGTCCCTTGAGCCACTAGAAGCAAAATTTCAGACATGTCAGGTGGCTGCAGTAGTGGGAGTGGGGAGGCAAGGCAGTCCTGCTTTGTCAGGTTCACTCCACTGGTGTTATTGAGGATTCAGCCTTCAGTGTTTATTATGAAGCAGGGATTTAGACATTGCCTGTCTCTCTCCCACCCACCCCCCATTGTAGCTTAATTTGAGTTCTAAGAAACAACTGTTTTTTGGTGGGGGAAGCTAACTTGAAACAGCAATTTTATTTTAACCCTTCCTCACCAGATTACCCTGGTTTTGGGTGGCACTGGAGAAGCAAAGATGACTCTCTCAGTCAAAACTTGTGGTAGGATATGAGCTTTTGTGAGTCACTGCTTTTTGAAGAAGTAAGCAGTGGCTCACCAAAGCTCATTTGTTGTTGTTGTTGTTCAATCGCACAGTCGAGTCCGACTCTTCGCGACCCCATGGACCAGATCTCGCCAGGCCCTCCTGTCTTCTGCTGTCCTCTGAAGTTTGCTCAATTTCATGTTCGTTGCATCTATGACACTGTCTAACCATCTCATCCTTTGCCGTCCCCGTCTTCTTTGACCTTCAATATTTCCCAGCATCAGGGTCTTCTCCACTGAGTGCTCCCTTCTCGTTTGGTGGCCAAAGTATTTGAGCTTCAGTTTCATTATCTGGCCTTCCAGGGAAGAGTCAGGGTTGATTTCTTTTAGGATTGACTGATTTGATCTTCTTGCAGTCCAAGGGACTCTCGAGAGTCTTCTCCAGCACCATAGTTCAAAAGAATCTATTCTTCGGCGCTCGGCCTTCCTTATAGTCCAACTCTCGCAGTCATACATGACTACTGGGGATACCATTGCTTTGACCATGCAGACTTTTGTTGGCAGGGTGATGTCTCTACTTTTTCTCATGCTGTTTAGGTTCGCCATCGCTTTCCTCCCAAGAAGCTCATACCCTGCCACAAATTTTGTTAGTCTTTTAGGAGCTGTTGGACTCTCGCTCTTTTCTACTGCTACAGACAGACTAACATGGCTACCTGTGTTCAGGGGTCCTTTCGTAGAAAAAGAGGTGCAGGAGCTCATTAGCATAACATTAGCATAACTTATTTGCATATGCCACTTCCCCTGACATCACCGGAAGTGTGTCAGAAGGCAGCACCCACTGCTCAGGCTCCACTGGACTGTTTTGGATTGCTAGCTATTAGGGGGGGACGTGCAGATCTGCCCTCACAGAGGAAGGAGAGCTTGTACCTGAAGGGGAGCCGGGGGGCCGGGGGGCCTCTGCAACTTACCTGGCTGCTTCTTGCTCCTCATAGCCTGACTGAGGGCTACTGGGAGCAGGGGGCGGGGCTTGTTGCATGTCCCCGCCCCCTGGGCTCCTTACTGCCGGAGCTCCGCTCCTGTGCTCTCCCGCAGGAAATGACCCCTGCCTGTCTTCATCTGTCTCCATGGAAGGCACCACATTTAGCCTTACAGAATGGAAATCCATCAGCCTTGTGATATCTGAAAAAGTGAGCAGTGACTCACAAAAGCTCATACTCTGTCACAAATTTTATTAGTATTTAAGATGCTAGTGGACTCTTACTGTTTTCTGCTGCTACAGACAGACTAACATGGCTACCCATCTTGATCTGTCCTTCAGTCAGGTGTTCTATTCCATCCAAGGGTCATTTCATAGAAAAAGAGCTAGGGGAACTCATTAGCATAACTCATTAGCATATACCACACCCCCTGACATTAGGGGCCCGGTGGTGGACCTGCAAGGCCGGCGGAAGTGCGAGGAAGCCCCGCCAAGGCCCTCCCTGGCCCCAGGCAGGCAGGGGTGGGGAGAGGCGGGGGGGAAGCAACTTACCCTCCCTCTTCTCCTGCCTCCTCCTGGCTGAATGAGGGCTGGAAGCGGGGTGGCCAGAAGCAGGGGGCGGGGCTTCATCATGTGCCCCGCCCCCTGCACCTCACCCGGGGGAACTGCGTTCCCCCGTGTTCCCCCCCGAAATGACCTCTGATTCCATCTGATGAACACCTTACAGAGTTGGCATTTGAGGATGATAGGCACTGGACAGCAGTTCCCCTTGGATTAGGGCACTGACAAGGAGGTGTTTTTTTTCCCTCCTGAATGAAAATCCCTATGACTCAAGAGTTCCAAAGTTACTTCAGTCAATGGACCTCCTGGAATTACTAAATGGTGAGGTTCTGCTGATTTGCATATACAGTTCCAGCCCCAGCCTCAGCCCCAGCCCCACTCATATTTGTGTAGGGGCACACATAGCTGATCAGGCAATCTAAAACCAGATCCTACAGAGAGATGGAAAACATAAATGGAGTATGTAGTCTGAAGAACAGGAAGTGGCAAACCAGGCTATGAATATCAAATAACAATGCCTAGTATCTGACACTAAATGCAGTGGATTCAGAAGGCTGCATGTGGGGATATCTCTGATGTAGTTATTCACAATTTAGTCCAAGTATTGCTGAGATTAAAAGACTGAAGAATATAAATTGTAAATGTGATGACTTAAGAGCTCGTCAATTCAGCATATAATGTAGTTCTCCAGAGACCTTGCATGTAGCTCAATCGGCAGCTCATGAGAACAGGCTCTGGGCTGATTTAAATGTGATGCTGGTTGAGACAAAAGCACTGTCCTGTGGGACTCTACACAGTATCTTGTTTAAACTGGGCTGCTACGAAGCAGCCAGATGACATCTGACTTAAACAGGCATCACACAGTTTCTCAAGTGAGCTATATGTTGTATGCCCTAACTTACACAAACACACACACAGAGAGAGAGAGAGAGAGAGAGAGAGAGAGAGAGAGAGAGAGAGAGAGAGAGAGAGAGAGCGCGCCATGGAGCCATGAACAGACAAGGTAAATATTTCTATAAAAATCAGAAAAGCCGCAAGTTTGCAGAAAAATCTAAACTCTACTCCCCAAAAACTGAGGGAGTTAAAACCTGCAAATTATAGAAGTGACTTGTGTAGCTTTAAGAAACAAATGTCTTCAGTGGCAGGACTAGGTAACCATGAGAGTATTGCCAGCCTTTAAACCTTGGTTTCCTTCAGTAAAGGGCAGGAGGGAGGGGTCAGGGCTGTTTTGGCTTTTGAGGGAGGATTCATTGGGGCCAGGCCCAGCAGCAACCATAGGGCAACTTGCTACCACCCAATTTATAGGACTCACCCAAAGTCCTAGACCCTGCTGCTTGCTACTGTTCAACTACAGCCACCCCACAAAAGACAGTGTGGTGTATAGTTTCATACTAGGGAAACCGAGGTCTGAATCTCCACTACGCCAGTTTACAGGGTGACCTTAAACTAGTCATACACTCTGAGCCTAACTTACCTCACAGAATGAGGATAAAGTGGAGAAGAGAATAATGTAAGCTGTTTTGTGTCCCCACTGTGAATAAAGGTGGAGTATAAATGAAGTAAATAAATAATACAAAACAGCTTGAAATGGAGGGTGAATTAAAGGGTGATAACATGGCAGTTGCTAAAAGGGGGGAAAAAGGAAAAAGTGGGGGGGGGGGAATAAAGGGGCCAGTGAGGTCCTGCACAACTTGGCCATAATTTTCCTGGGTAGAGGCTATGGGAGAGGGAAAGCTGGAGACAAGAGGGCAGATAAAGATAGGCTGGCTGGTGGGTGAGAAGGAAGCAGCAGGAGGAGAGAGGCTATAGGGGCTTTCAGGAAAAGGAAAGAGGAAATAGTGATGGAGAGTTTAAAGAGATGCCCCCTGCAAGTCCTTGTTCTCCTACTTGTTTATATGCATTTAATTGTATGTAATATATAAGCAAAGGCTGAATATGGTTACATGCCACATTCTCTCTGCTTCCACATATCTTGGATAATCTGGACACTATGTATTTTGTTATTTCTTTTACAAGACTCGGAAGCTTTAGAAATGTACTGATCTACAGTTAACAATAATGAGGTTCCAAGACAACCAGTCATTTTAATGGTCATTTTCTGATACAAAGACCTGGAATCCTATCTAACAGTCATGCCCCTAGACTGTATAAACCTGACCCTTAATCCCAGATACCTGAGATTAATTGTGGTTACTCAACCGTGAAAGGCACTCTGTACATGCTCAGGGCACTTTTATTCTGAGTTAGGCCAAGATGAGTTACATGGAGCCTTGTTCATTTTGAAAGAGCTATTACGTCATGGCAATGAATTGGTAAATTTGAATGTTCACATTTTGCCAGCAAGAGAAGGTAGAGTGCTGTTTTGTGTCCTACTGTTTTTCTGGGGGGTAATACAGGGACATGATGACGATAAGAAACATGTTATTTATTTATTTATTAATGAATGACATTTTTATCCCGCCCTCCCCACTGTTCAGTCTAGCCCAATATTATTACCTACCATGAGTGGCTGCAGCTCTCCAGAGTCTGAAGACTTGAACTGGAAATGCTGAAACTGAACCCCAGACTTTTGGCACAGAATGAGCTGTACTTCCCAGAAGCAGAGGAAAGCAGAGTGCAAAGCTGATGCAGGCTCTCACTGTGTATCTGGTCACAGCACATGAATAGATTCTGATTGTGTGCAAAAGCGTTATCATACACACACACCCCAATCCCAGCTCATGATTTCCCATCACAGTTGGTATCACTTTGTCCTGATTGTCCAGCAGGGGGATGGTGCACTTTCCCACACCACCTGTCCCTGGAAGCTGCATTTCCCCTCTGAGAGTTATGGCCCAGATTGTGGCAAGGTCACTTCCATCTGTCATGGCCCCTGGAGTTTATGGGTGCTTAGAATTCATTGCCCACTGACAGTTTTTCGGTCAAGGTTGGAGGAAACAGGACTTTTTGCCGGAAGAAAAACCTTGGTCCTTGGTAATAAGCCATGGAGACAGTTCTTTCCTTTCTAAAATGTTATGTACAGCATTTTATAGGCAACAAAATATCTCTTTCACCAGAGCATTTTACAAACCATCTTAGGTCCCAGTCACACGGGCTGGAAAATGCGGGGGGGGGGGGAATATGTGTGTCTGTTTGCCCCGGAGCAAAATAACGCGTGGCCGCCCGATCACACATCCTGCCGAGGTCCCATGGTTAGGGGGTGAGATGCCGATCACAGGCTATCCTGCAGCGCAGCAAAGAAGCGGCACGGCGCGATCACACCAGCAATCGCTAGGCGCCGCTTCCATGGCAAATGGGTGGGTTTTTTACCGAAGTTTGTGCGCATGTGCCATTGGGCGCTTTTGCGCATCCCGTGGAGACTTGGGGGGAACCCTTGTTTGCGACGGAACATTGGCGGGTGCCGGATGCCACGGGATTCCACCGGAAACCCGATCAGATGCCCGCCCTTGCCCCACGGTGTCCGGAAACCAGTACCTCATAAGTACTGGTTTTTTTACTCCGCATCTTCAGCAGGAAGCCACGGGATAGCCACGGGAGCACTACGCTTCCCAGATGTTGCGGTGTGATCGCGCCCGTAAAATCCACCTATCATCCGTATCTTTAGCCCGGCAAATGCTCCGTGTGACCGGGGCCTTAAGCTATCAAAAAACAGCACTCTACTCTGACATCAATGGTGGTGCTGGAACACATGCTGGTTCAGCTCGCCAGCTGTTTGCCAGTCAAGAACAGGAAGCTGATTATCCAATTATCAGTTCACTGTTTGTTAACAGTTTCATCCTGTTTGCAGGTTACTTTTCAAGTATTCCAGCAGTACAGAGCAGTGCAAGCAGCAGTGTTCCACACATGCACATTCTCACACAACCCAATGTCAGTCCTATGTTCCCCATTTGCTACAAATCTATTGTCACTCAACAACCAGTTGAATAAATAAACAATGAGAAAATCAGTCAGTCAGTTAGAAATTATGAATAAATGCTAATTTTCCTACCAGGTGGTGTTTATTTAAGTCCTTGTTAGCAACAGTATTTCCACATGGTCATTTACACACAGCCTGATGGAATGAGTAGTTTCCCCCTCATATAATTTAATGATCTGGTCCAAGCATCCATGACCCTGGGTAGAATCCATCTTGGTTACCGTGCAAATGCAAAAGCCCCCAAGGCAAGGAAATGAAACTGTCACCACAAGGACACAAAACTCCACCATTACAGATACTACTTGCAAAGATGTTGATAGCCCTTTAAGGTGGACAACGGACAGGTCAACAGATCAGTCATTCAGCTCACTGGTGGCTATGGCTGGCAATAAATATATGCTCACCTCTTCCATTCACCCACATGCTCCATTTTGTAAAGAAAAGTGCACTCATTCATACTACAGGAGAACAGCAGATTTATGTTCAGTCACCTCTCTTTCTCTCAGCTCCTTTTAAATGACAAGAAATCTTGGATTCTCAGGGATCTGTTTGGGGTAGTGGTTAAGTGCATGGACTCTAATCTGGGAAAACCGGGTTTGATTCCCCACTCCTCCACTGGCAGCTCCTGAATGACCTCGGGCAAGCCATAGTTCTGTCAGAGCTGTTCTCTCAAGGACAGTTTTGGAAAGAGCTCTCTCAGCCCCAACTACCTCACAGGGTGTCTGTTGTGGGGAGGGGAAGGGAAAGGAGTTTGCAAGCCGCTCTGAGTCTCCGAGTGAAGGACGGGGTATAAATCCAATTTCTTCTCTTCTTCTTCCCCCCACCGGATTTAACATGCATGTCCAGACAGCAACATCTGTCTTCTCTTCTCCAGTTGTCAGCCCCCCCCCCCCCCAGGTCTCACCCCCAACTTTCCTGACACTGGAGAAAGTCCGGTTTTTATGGATCAAATTGTTTTTGCTGTGCATTTCTGGTCATCTGATCTGTCTGTTGTGCACTCAAGCTGTTTGGGAGGTCTGCAGCTTCCGCTCTCTGCCTGCCATTTTTTCCACAGTTAGCAATATGCACATTTTGCTAGTTTGGTGTAATGGTTTTTTCCACAGTTATCAATATGCACATTTTGCCAGTTTGGTGTAATGGTTAAGTGTGCAGACTCTAATCTGGGAGAACCGGGTTTGATTCCCCACTCCTCCACTTGGACCTGGCTGGATGGCCTTAGGGAAGCCATAGTTCTGGCACAGCTGTTCTTGAAAAAGAGCAGTTTCTGTCAGAGCTCTCTCAGCCCCACCTACCTCACAGGGTGTCTGTTGTGGGGAGGGGAAGGGAAAGGAGTTTGTAAGCCGCTCTGAGACTCCTTTGGGTAGTGAAGGGCGGGGTATAAATCCAATCTCTTCTCTTCTTCTCTTCTCACATAACCACATATTCACCCTTGGCAAATAAACCAAAGTAGACTTTTTAAAAAAGAAGCTGCCTGACCATGCAGCAGTACTCTGATTGGCTGACCATGAGGTGAGGCAGGATTAGGGTAGCGTCATGTCTGATCAAAACTCTCAAGAACAAATAGTTCCATGGAAATTAGAGGCACAGCCAGAGCACACCAAGCCTGTCATCTGACCACAGCCTGCTTTTTCTACAGTCCTAGACTTTTTAGCTTTTCCTTATAGGAAAGGTGCCTCAAAGATGCCTTGGAATGGTACCTGCGAGATCTGGGTTCAAATCTTCACTGAGCCATCAAATGACCCTGCAGAAATATGAGGCCTCTTTCATTAGTATAGTGAGCTATAGAGGGGGAGCAGAATCATTTGCTGTGAGGATGAAATGAAGAAGGGGAGATACATGTGGCTCTGAGCTCCTTAGAGAAATATATGAACTCATGAAGTTGCCTTGTACTGAATCAGTATATTTGTTTTATTTTCTACATTTATATCTCTGCTTTGCTCCTCAATAATGACCCAAAGTGGCTTATAACATTCCCCCCCCTCCATTTTATCCTCCCAACAACCCTGTGAGGTAGGCTAGACTGAGAGTGTGTCACTGTGACACTGGCCCAAGATCACCCAGCAAGTTTCCTATGGGGATTCAAACCTGGGTCTCCAAGATGGTCATCGGATGCTCTTAACCACTAGTAAAGGTAAAGGTTTCCCTTGCTTGAAAGCCAGTCGAATCCAACTCTAGGGATGCGGTGCTCATCTCTGTTCCCAAGCCGAAGAGCCAGCACTGTCCAAAGACTTCTCCGTGGTCATGCGGCTGGCATGACTAGATGTCGAGGCACACGGAATGCTGTTACCTTTCCCACTGAAGTGGTACCTATTTATCTACTTGCAATTTCTTGCTTTCGAACTGCTAGGTTGGCAGGAGCTGGGACCAGAGCTCTCTGTCATGCAGCACTCGGGCTTACTCTGTCTTGCAGCACTCAGGTCTCGAACTGCTGAACTACTGACCTTCCGGTCTGCAGTTCAGTGTCTTAACCACTTGAGCCACCGCATCCCTCTTAACCACTACACCACATCAAAATGCCCTCATGTTCAGTACTGTCTAAGCTGACTGGCAGCGGCTCCCCAGGGTTTTAGGGAGAAGTCATTCACATCACCTACATCTTCTGTTTTTACCTGGAAACACCAAGGATAGGGACAGGGATCTTCTGTGTGCATCCTTCCAGAAGAAGTGTGGGATAAAGATGCATGGCACAGTGTATAAGAGTGAAAAGAGATGAAGGACTAAAAGACAATAAGGAACTGGAAAGGTGTTTTGGATTTTTTTTAAAAAAAAAATACTTCATTTATATTTATAAAATTACAAATTGGTAAAAAGAGTGCTTTTTTTGTTATTATTTGTGTGTGGCAGCTGTGTTAGTCTGTTGTAGTAAAATAAAACAGAAGTCCAGTGGTACCTGAAAGACTAACATGCTGAAATAAATGTTGTTTGTCCCCTGGACTTCTGCTTTACGTTGTGTATTGGAGCCAGCTATTACACACACACACACATACACACACACACACACACACACACACACACGCCCCTGCTAATGTCTCTCACCCTATCTACCCCTCCTGAAACAGGAGATAGCCCAGAATCTGGTAGCAACCTTGGGAGCCTCTGACTCAGCGGCTAGTGTATGATCAAGCTGCGGCAGGCATTCCCCATCTAATCAGGGATCTGGGCCCTGTGATCCCATCCGCCACATGGGGTCTTCAAAGCTCTCCTCTGAGACCTGAGTCTGCATTCCCTTTCTGGTGAGAGAAGGCGAGGGGGACAAAGAGGCACACTGTCTCCTGAGGTGCTATTCCTCAGGGCAGCTGATACATCTGGAGGGCTGGGCTCACGTCTCAGGGCAGGGAATGGAATGCAGCATCCTGAACCTGCTTCTCAACAGGAATGAAGACATGAATTTTATTACACAGAGATATGCTCACCGCAGTGGGAAACCAGCCTGCAGAAACATGAGGTCTCTTCCACTGGAAAAGGGAGGTTATACAGCGGGAGAGGAGCGTCTGTTAAAGCACTGCTACATATGAACGGGTAATGGTTTACTTAAGCAGTCTTTTGAAACAGCCAGAAGTATGGCTACCTCTTGGAAGTGGATTTTGAAGAGTTTGTGAGCATTATGAACTAGACATTTTAAAAAAGAAGCTTGTAGGGAGCATTTCGAGTGCCCCAGACACCCCTGCCTCTGATCTTAGGGGATGTCCGTATTATACAAAGGATATCGAGAAGCTGCAGAACAGCCATTCCTCAACAGAACCAACTGCATTTCTCAGTGTTGGAAGATATTTTAGGGGTTTTTTTTCACTGCACACATTTAATTTGATCATCAAAGTTACCTTTCATCATACATTTTATCATAACCATCTTGCATTCGGTGATGGTTTTTCTGTAGTGTCCCCGTCCAGAGCCCTGGCAAGAGGACTGACTCAATCAATCCATATTTAGTGTCCTCATCATCTTTTTTCCCTTTCGTTTTGGGTGTGCCAGCAAATGGTGACATTATATATTCATATTTGAAACTCCAGCTATGCAGACAGGGAAATTTTGCATCCCCCATTAACACCAGTTTCTCCTGGTCACCTTCCATGTGACATTGGCATCCCCATGTTTGTTTATTCATTCATTCATTTAATTCACTTATTTGCTTCATTTATATCACATCTTTCTCACCAAAGCAGCTTACATCATTCTCCTCTCCTCCATTTTACCCTCAGAACAACCCTGTGAGGTAGGGTTAAGATGGAAGTGGTGTGCCCAGCCCCAAGCAAGTGTCCATGGCAGAAGGGGGATCTGAACCTAGGTCTCACAGACCATCCTAGCCTGACACTTTAAACACTACACCACATTGGCGTCCCCTCTCTTGCATGTTATAGGATTACTTGTTCTATGTTATAATACCATTGTTGTGCATTTTCCCTTCTCCCATAAAGCAGCCAATGATATAGAGTGGGGATGGGGAAAACACCAACACAAAGGGCAACATGGGATCAATGATCCAGCACATTACAGAGGAGAGGGGATCTCAGAGTTGCCATCTTTAGCAGCAGTGCTATATCACAGCTAGGAGAGAATGGTTACTTAGACCTTCACTTGTTCACTTGAGAGCCAGTTTGGTGTAGTGGTTAAGTGCGCGGACTCTAATCTGGGAGAACCGGGTTTGCTTCCCCACTCCTCCACTTGCACCTGGCTGGATGACCTTGGGCAAGCTGTAGTTCTGATAAGAGCTGTTCTTGAAAAAGAGCAGTTTCTGTCAGAGCTCTCTCAGCCCCACCTACCTCACTGGGTGTCTGTTGTGGGGAGGTGGAGAGGAAAGAGTTTGTAAGCTGCTCTGAGACACCTTTGGGTAGTGAAGTGTGGGGTATAAATCCAATTTCTTCCTCTTCTTCTTCTTCCAATAGCTGAGGACACTGCACTGGCTGCCTATAGCGTACCGGATTCGGTTCAAGCTGCTGGTTTTAACCTTTAATGGTCAGGGGCCTGCCTACTTGAGGGACTGCCTTTACCCAGATGTGCCCCAGAGAGCACTGAGGTCAGGGTCGCAACATTGTTTGACCCTCCCTAGTCCGAAAGAAGCCATGATGAATATCCCCAGAGCCAGGGCTTTCTCAGTGGTGGCCCCATACTGGTGGAATGAGCTCCCAGAGGACATCAGGGCCCTGCGGGACCTTTTACAGTTCCGCAGGGCCTGTAAAACGGAGCTCTTTCACCAGGCTTTTGATTAGGAACCGCCACTGATGAATGTGCCCTGGAACATCTTCTGGCCTGAGACATCAATGGATGCTACTCCTATCATTGGGTGTGATTTGGATTATCGCCATCATCTGTCGGTTTTACTTGTAAACTGTTGCTGTTTTAACTTGGTATTGTATTTATTAATCGTTTTAACTCTGTAGTGTTTACATTATTTTAACTCTGTTAGCCGCCTTGAGCCAGCGTGCCCAGCAAGGCGGGATACAAGTAGAAATGATAGGTAGGTAGGTAGGTAGGTAGGTAGGTAGGTAGGTAGGTAGATAGATAGATAGAGAAGATTGATAGATAGATGATAGATAGATAGATAGATAGATAGATAGATAGATAGATAGATAGATAGATAGATAGATAGATAGATAGATAGATACGCCAGTTCCGCCTCTGGAATTTGTTGCAAGGTTTAAGTGATTAACAGTGCAATCCTAAAAACACTTTCCTGGGAAATAATCCCCACTGGGTAGACTTCAGTGGGATTCTGAGTAGATCTGTTTAGGATTGTTCTGTAAGTGAAGTTTCTTGGACCTATTTTTGACTACAGTGATGGGGAGAGGTGCAGAATACCCCATCCCCCTCTCTAAAGATAAAGCCGCAAAGGGGGTGGGTGGGTGGAAATGTTGGAAATCTTATTTCCATTCCACACTCGACCCCCACTGAGAAGTGATGATCAAGAGTCTTGTATGGTTCAAAACTGCAAGCGGGCTTGGAACTAATTAATTTGACAGCGCTGGTGCTGCGCCTCTTTCTTGCTCGGCACCAAAATCAATTAAGGGAACACATTATTTCCCCCATCCCACCCCACCCCCTCCTCTTTTGCACAACGTTTCCGCAGAGGAAGGCGCAGCTAGGACTCTGGCATGTTTTCACAGGGCTCCCCAGGGAAACCTGGGTTTGGGAGCGACTAGGCAAACGGAGATTAACAATGTGGAGAGATGACGCTCTCCACAACAGGAGCGAACCGTCTCCCAAGGGCTCTCACAGCGGTGGGAAAGTTTGATTGCCGCAGAAGGCAACGCAGCAGCACTGGCGTAGTTTCTCTCTCTCACACGCATCCCCAACTCCCCAAAGACACCGGGGAATTGTCATTTACTTTGTGCTGAAGGGGGGGGGGGAGGTGTAATTGGCTGTCACTCCTCTGGAGCGCATTTCATTTGCATAGCTAATGAGTTCTTCCAGGCTACACACCAGAATTTGGGGACCAACGTGTAATACTTTGAAGCGAGCCCAAGAGGGTATTGGTTCATCAAAGAGATTTCAGCAAGACCATTTCAGGGAGATTCCCCCCCCCCCCTTAGCTTTTTTTTTTTTAGTGCAACTGGGAGGAGATTTGCTAACCCAAATATAATTTTTAAAACTAAAGGTGTTACTTTAGACAAGAGTGACAATGAAAAGTGCATGCTTTGTTTTCTGGATTTTCAGTGTTATGACACAGTCAAAGCCAAACACAGAAGGGAAGAGCTGGGAATGGGAAGGTGGGGGGAACACAAGATTTGGCCCCACACACTTAACTCTGTGGTATTTGTGTTCTGCAGCACTGCTTGGGTAGGTCACTTAAGTAAAGGTAAAGGTTCCCTTGCTCGAAAGCCAGTCAAATCCAACTCCAGGGTTGCGGTGCTCATCTCCGTTTCAAAGCTGAAGAGCCAGCGCTGACCGAAGACGTTTCTGTGGTCATATGGCCGGCATGACTAAACATCAAGGCGCACGGAATGCTGTCACCTTCCCACTGAAGTGGTACCTATTTACCTACTTGCAATTTCTTGCTTTCGAACTGCTAGGTTGGCAGGAGCTGGAACTAGAGAAGGGAGCTCACTCCGTCATGCGGCATCCGGGTCTCGAACTGCTGAACTACTGACCTTCCACAGCCTGCAGTTCAGCGTCTTAACCACTTGAGCCACCGCAGCTCCTGGGTAGGTCACTTACCATATCCATTTTCCAGTCTATTGCAGGCCTACTCTTGAGCAGGTGTTCATAGAACCCACCACAAACTATAGCTACCCGGGCCTCAGATTTGACAGCAGATTTTAATATTCAACATCCCTGGAAACTTTAAAATGTTGTTCATCTCAAGTCAGGTAGTAGAATGGACAAGTATACAATTTTCACAGATGGACCACCAAAATTATCCAACCATCTCTTCTACAAATCTTGGGGCCTTTGCCAGCAGAATTAAGCAGTCCAGAGGCTACTAGCTGATGTGTCCCTGAGGTCATAATGCAGGGGTCCCCAACTCTTTTTGAGCCTGTGGGCACGTCTGGGATTCTGACACAGGGTATAACCAAAAAATGGCTGCCGCAGAGAGTGGAGCCAACCACAAAATGCCAAGGGGTGGAGACATGCATCACACTAATAGTAACTCTTCGACATTCCAGGCAGAAGCTCTGTTTAACAGGAAGCCCTTTTTAATTAACATTTTGTGTTAAAGTATTTCCTTGCATGCACACAACTTACCTTCAGTCACGAGGTGAAGATCCCTCTGCTGGGGTGGCAGCTGCTGCCAAAGCAATGTTTTTAAAATTTGCTAAGCCAATCGGATCTTCAGTGGGCATCCAGAAGCCATGGGGCCACCTGGCTCTGCTCACTTGCTCAAAACACTCGGCGGATGCCAGGAAAGATGTCAGCAAGCACCATGTAGATCACAGGCACCCCTTTGGGAACCCAGGTCTGAATGGTTCAGGGCTGTGTGTAAGTGCCCGCTAAGAGGGTCTGAATGATTGTTTTACATCGTGATGCACATGCAAGAACCGTTACAATGTTCTTTTGACTGGATGGAGCATCCCACTGTATATTTCTTCGGTTAAAAGGTTTATTCTGCCCTTCTACCAATGGTCTTCAAAGTGTCTTAGGTACGGAATTAAAACAGTATGAGGATGAGATATAAAATATACAGCAGAACAGCATCAGCCACAACTGAAACTATGAATAGTCTTACATCCACACTCTGGGAGAACAGAACTGCTTTTATCTGGCAACTGTACGGCAGTCAGGGGGGGTGCCAAGCTAATATGTTGGGGCGGTCATATTATAAGTGGGGTGCTATAACAGAAAGATCCCTGTCCTTGGTAACTTCTTGCTTCACTTTCCAAGTCCAGGGTCCTTTAGAGGAGGGTCTCAGCTGACAATCTCAGTACATGGGCAGGTTCATACAAGACTAAGCAGACCTTCAGATACACCAGTCACAAGCCATTTATTTGTTTGTTTATTTTTAGGCTTATATCCCACCCTTCCCCAAGGGCTCAGGGCGGCTAATGAAGAAGGGGCTCTGTGGGTGACTAGCACTCAGAAAAACAGGAACTGAGTAGATATAATTCACAGGCATGCAAAAACCATGGTTTAGTTTAACTACAATTAGTTTGTGAAACCAGGATGCGCTCGATGCTGATTTCCCTAGACAAGTGGTTTTGTTGCCTTCTCACTAAAGTCTGGGATGGAATCAACAGGAACCAAGTCAAGATTAAGCCAGGATGTCTGGCCAGGATTGAACCAGAGTTAAGACTCTGTGCTTAATAAGCCAGCTTCAGGTCTTGATTAGATGTGGACCCCCCAACTAACCACAGTTAATGTCATGCATCCAAACAATCGCACTGACTCCAGTTAGTTTCATTAAACCATGGTTTTGTTCAGTGTCTGAACTGAGCAAGTGTTTCTTGGTACTATCAAGAATAATATTGTAAGATGGCAGCTTCTTAAATGACTGCTCAATGGGATACTTCTTTATTTATTTATATATTTTAAAAACTGTACATACTTACCTTTCTCACAACAAGCTGGGCCCCAAAGCAGGTAATAGTAGATCAAATTAATGCGTCATTTAAAAAATGAAAGAATAATCATTAAATCAGCAGAACAAAGTTGGAGTCCAGTGGCACCTTTAAGGCCAACAAAGTTTAATTCAAGGTATAAGCTTCCGTGTGCAAGGCACACTTCTCCAGATATCTTGTTCTTCAGGTATCTGAGGAAGTGCGCTTGCACACAAAAGATTATACCTTGAATTAAACTTTGTCTTAAAGATCCCACTGGACTCAGACTTTGTATTAGCTTTTGCACACCCTTTCTCTCTGTGCATGGCACCACCCTAATGTCTTTTCGATATGCCGCTGCACACCACTAATGTAGACTATTGGGGGATCATCACAAGCGGTGCACAAGGGCTATGAGGCTGGCAGGATCCACTGTGGCAGATCAGCCCACCAGATCCATCCCACACACTTACATACCCAAGCATCAAATCATCTGGACAGAGCTCCCCTGAAGTTAGAAAGTGTTAGTTCTTGGTTAAACCCTGGTAAATCGCTGTGGGAAGATGACGCCACACCATCCCCGGCGGTCACCCTCCTGCACCACATTCTTGGTGATTAAGAAGCAAATATAATGGGTGTGGAGATGTCTGAGCCGGCTGAATAAAACATATCGACAATTGTTTCGTTAAATGGCGCCATTCAAGCTGGTATCTGCTGCTCAGATCTATATTGAAATGCCCTTCTATTAATAAATAACTACAGTCTCCATTCCACCCCCACCATCTCTGCCACTCATGTCTAGTAACTGGGAATTTGGGTTTAGTTTTTATAGACATTGAAGCTAGATGTTATCTTTATTAAGGGTTCACTTCCCCCACCCCTTTTCCCCAAACTGTTTTTTTCCTTCTGTAGTGAGCAAATCAATGGCATGTGAAGGGGGGAACCTAAAATTTTTATTTTCTCATGATATATTCCAAATTGGGAGGGGGGGGGGGGATACTTGGCTACTTGGAGCATATTTATGAAGCAGATGACATGTGCATGACACTGTAGTAAGTATTAAGTTTTGTCTCCGTTTATGGATGAAACTGAAGAGGACCAACAAATGTGGATTAAAATGTGTAGATTTCTGCAAAAAAATTAAATGGCATTTTTGGTTGCTTCCATGGCTTCCCAGTTACTTGAAAATGGAAGAAATCACTCTGCCCTTTAAGACCCATTTATTTCAATGGGAAGGACTGAAACAAGAGCTCAACTCTCTCAGTGAACTCAACAGCACTTAAAAAGTATTTAACTCTAGTGCTGAATTGTGTCTTTGTTCTCTGCAGGAGTCACAACTTCTTTTTTAAAAATGATTTTGTAAAGTCTTTCCGGCGCATGGGAACGTTACATGCAGGATTGTGCTCGGCAAACAGGCAATTTTTGTTATTTGGGCTGTGTGTGTGATAGGCAGTTGAAATTTGTTGTGGCTTGCAGGACTATTTCTCTTCCCAGTTTTCATGTGGCTTTAAGGTAAGCATTGCTGACATATTTGCCCCGCGCTTGCAAATGTCCATGAATTCCCTTGTGCAAATTTGAAATACATTTCCAGGCCAGTAAGATCTGCTCTTCTTAAATAGCAGCCACAAACAAGCAGACATGCACACAGACACACAGAATTGGGCCTGCTGGAAGCAAAATTCATTTCAAAATCTGAGAGAAGAACTGAATTTCTTTCTTTCTTCAGCACTTGCCCAGTTGTAATAGTAATGCTATGACACATAATGGCGTTGGTGGACATGATCTAGCAGGTCTTGTAAGCAGCACGCAGGACTCCAGAATGCATTGCTTCAAAAGAAAGGGGAAAAAACACAACCCCCATAATGCACCTGGCCAGTTGTGCAAGGCTGCACAGGGGGGAAAATTCCAGCCCTGACTCCTGCAGGCAAACAGCTTGTACCCTGAAGCAGGAGGTTGCATAATCTTGGCTTACATAGCTGGTCATTTGGTCATAAAGCTAACCCAGCTCTTTCTAGTTACAGACATTTACAATAACACTGTGCTACTAAAAATAGTGGAGGGGTTTTTTTAAACAAAAAAAGGTAACCTTTAAAGTTCATTGCTTTTTTTTTTTTAAGAAGCAGGAATAACTTTAAAATTCTGGACAATATCAAAACTCATTCGCAAACTGTTGAGAACCCCAAATGAGTTTCACAAGGTCTTCTTGTAAGTTTTGCATTATTTCAAGACAAACAAATGAGGGTTTAATGGCTCTTTTTAACCCCTTTCACCTTAAGATCTGAAGGAAAGTTTATTAATGCTATTGGGAGAGAGCCCACATACAAGTAGCATTAAAAAAATTTGGAGACAGATCAGAGAGATGGAAATGGGGGGAGTGACTTGTTGAGAAGTAATACAAAATGTGTTTCAAGCAACAAAGTCATTGGTTGCATCCACACTACCATTTTACCATTCCAGGGAATCCTGTCATTACAGGATTTATACCATCCTAATGAAAATTCCCCTTCAGTTAAAATGATTAAAGCTAAAACCTTGCAGTAATGACAGCAGGTAGAAACGTTTTTAATTGTGCTTCTGTCCCTGGACAATAAATGGAAACTAGAATCCTATTTGCATATTTACCTCTTTACAGGCTACAGTGGAAGATATGGGGGGGGGGACGAGAAGCAAAGCAGTATAGGATAGTTCTTTTCTTCCACTAACTTTGTGTGTCTGTAAAGTGCTGTCAAGTCACAGTTGACTTATGGCAACCCCGTAAGGTTTTCAGGGCAAGAGACTAGCAGAGTTGGTTTGCCATTGCCTGCCTGGAATATTCAGAGCTGGCCCTGCTTAACCTCCAAGATCTGATGAGATCGAGCTAGCCTGGGCCATCCTAGGAATGCCACTAACTTTATGAAGGAGAAAATGCAGATTCAAGATCAGAAGGAGGAGGAGGAGGAGGAGATTGAATTTACACCCCTGCCCTTTACCACCCAAAGGAGTCTCAGGGTGGGAGTCTCAGAGATCAGCTCCCCTGGAGAAAATGGCTGCTTTGAAGGGTGGACTCCATGGCATTGTACCATGCTGAGGCCCCTCCCCTCCCCAAACTCTGCCCTTTCCTGGATCCACCCCCAAACTGTCCAAGTATTTTCCAACCCAGACCTGGCAACCCTAGGGGGATGACACTCCCATATGTTTAGCCTAGTCCTAGTTTTTAGGGTCCTTCCATACAGAGGGCAAGGACAGAAGACCGTTTACCAAGTGGTTACCACAGTGGGCATTGCAACTACTTGGAAAGCTCAACAATATTCAGGCAAGTGGCAAGGTGATCCGTATATTCGGCATCCAAAGGAAAACCCATGAAAGTACTTGACTGGTCTCGTTCTCGTCACCACTTAGCAGGCATTTAAAGGATGGCTGGGTGACTGAGTGGTTGTGAATGTATGCTGTAGCAAGATATCTCCACTAGGTAAATGAGGGCTTCTTCCTTACAGTGCAACTTCCCTGTTTTCATAGAGCAGAATGAGGGTGTGGTCACACGGCAAGTTTACCGCGATTTGTTCCTGCTGTAGATTTGATCAGGAATATTTTTCGGGTTGGGATGACCACACACTTCCTTAACCGCTTGCATTGCGCAACGAGGCTCTGGGCACTGTTAAGATAGCCACGCCACCGCTTGGGCGGCATGGCTTTTTTTTTTTAAATGGCTTTGCGCATGCGCATATACACATGGTCGAATAACTGTTCCCACTGGGACTCACCATACTCCCTTGTTCTTGCAGGTTCTCCCCCCTTCCCCCGAACAGCAAACAAAATTAACCGGCAATGTACAACTGAGCACTGGAGTCTATATGTGCACTTGAACATTTATACATTAAATTTATTCAGTGCAGGATTGCTCATGCACACAATAATGGAAGCTTGTAAAAAAAAAAAACATTGCGAGAAGAACGCTCAGATGACCAAATCGTGATCATTGCGAGAGGTGGCTGTCCAGATTGGTGAAATTGCAGGTTCAAAGTGCAAATATCCGGAAAGTACTTGATTTTCCGGGTGTAGGAAAACTCGCTAGGGAACCGGGAGGATTGCACGAGAGTCCACTCTGGTGCGGGAGACAGATGCGGCCGTCTGATCAGCAATTTTAAATGTGAGACGGAACAGGGGTGAAACCCGATCAAAATGACCGTGTGACCACGGCCTCAGAGTGGCTTACAATCCCTTTCCCTTCCCTTCCCCACAACAGACACCCTGTGAGGTAGGTGGGGCTGAGAGAGCTCTTTCAAGAACTGCTCTTTCGAGAACAGGTCTGAAAGAACTTATGACTGACTCAAGGTCAGACCAGCAGCTGCATGTGGAGGAGTGAGGAATCAAACGCAGTTCTCCCAGATTAGAGTCCGCATTCCTAACCACTACACAAAACTGGCTCTCTGAGAAACTCTGTGGAGAAGCCTTAGAAGGAGCAAGCATGAATGAAATGGAATGGCAGCATGGCATATGCTGCTGGTGTAAATTCAACAATGTGGAAAGGTACGTTAGATATGCCACAGTGCTGCTACAAAGTTGTCTTCTGCAGATAAAGCCCATGGGAAGAGGAAATGACTGCCAAGCGCTTGCAAGGCCAGTGGTAAGGAACAGACCAAAGCAATGCATATTCAAGTGATGAGCCATCTCCAAAGCTACTACCAATGTTATTCAGTCCACTTTCAGCTTCCCGGACTTCAAGCTCTGTGTTCTCAGTTCTGGTCTAGAAACACATCCAGCATCTGCCCATTTCTGGTCGGAATTTCTACATGTTTCGTGTATGTGGGCAGGCAAACTGGTTCAGTGAGCTTTTTCACCTGAGGTGAAGTGTCCAAGTAATGACTTGAGTTCTTCTGATTCAGTCAGCAAACACCTCTCTTTGCCAGTCACCCAAATCACAAATGATATGGTAGGGTTGCCAGCCTCCAGGTGGGGCCTGGAGATCTCCCGCTTTTACAGAGATCAGCTCCCCTGGAGAAAATGGCTGCTTTGAAGGGTGGACTCCATGGCATTGTACCATGCTGAGGTCTCCCCCTCCCCAAATTCTGCCCTTTCCTGGATCCACCCCCAAACTGCCCAAGTATTTTCCAACCCAGACCTGGCAACCCTAGGGGGATGACACTCCCATATGTTTAGCCTAGTCCTAGTTTTTACCAAGTGGTTACCACAGTGGGCATTGTAACTACTTGGAAAGCTCAACAATATTCAGGCACGTGGCAAAGTGATCCGTATATTCGGCATCCAAAGGAAAACCCAGGAAAGCACTTGACTCCTCTCGTTCTCATCACCACTTAGCAGACATTTAAAGGATGGCTGGGTGACTGAGTGGTTGTGAATGTATGCTGTAGCAAGATATCTCCGCTAGGTAAATGCTCACTTGTACCTACCCAGCTTCTTCCTTACAGTGCAACTTCCCTGTCCTCATAGAGCAGAATGAGTAAAGCTGGCCTAAGTATAGATGGGATTGACAGTGGTGGAGGTGACCTTATCCAAAACACTTAAGTGCTAAGGACAGAGATCTTATAAGGGGGGGGGGGAATGAGGGCAAAGGAATTTATAAACAAATCAGGAATTTAAAGTGGCATGGTTGGCGAGGGATATGATTCACAGTGATGTCACAAACACTCTCCAAAAGGTCTCCGTGACACTCATTCAAACATCTTCCGCACTGCAAAGGTATGTAACATTTGTAGTTGCTGGAGGAAAAATTACAGTTGACCATTTGGACTAACACTTTGAATGCAGGTAAACAGCAATTCCTTGTAATAGGAGCAATAGCTGAGGTGGCACCATCTAGGTTATTCAACAATATTTGCATATCCCCACCCCCACCTAGCTTTTCCTGGTAAGCCATCACAATTGTAACTGCCCTCAGGCAGAAAATGCATCTTACCCCAAAGCTGGAGGGAACTGGGCCCTCCTGCATATCAACAAATGCTCTCTCTCGCTCTCTCTTTAAAATCTGTTTGTCTGCTTTCTGAACTATCGGCATCTGCAGTCATCTGGGCTTCATCCTGACACAATTTGCACTGAAGCCCAGACAGAATTCCCTCAGGGTGGCAGCCTGTTTGGAGCCAGTGTGAGCAGAAAGCAGTTTTTCCTGTCCCCTCTATAACCCGTAAGACTCAAGTCAGGACTTGTTCATTTCAGTTGGACTGTTTTGCAAGATTCTAGTACTGTATGTACAAGGATAACTCAGGCAGTGGGGTTCCACCTTATCTCTCCCATCTTTCTCAGTTTCTTTATTGTGGTGTACTGTGGTTAGATAAAGAGCAGACCTGGGACAACTCGAGTCAAATTCTCATTCCCAAATCCACAATGGATTCTTGTTGTAACCATGAGCAAGCTTCTGTGTCGCAGAACTCAGTGTTTCATCATTAGAGCGGGAATAACAGTGGCCTACTCTGCAGGGTTGCTGTCAGGATGAGGCCAAGTACAACTGCAAATAATATAAGAGCCGGAGATCACAAAAGATCAGTAGCAATAACAGACTTACTGTCCAGCAGGACTAGGGGAGCCTGCGAGATCAGCCGCTTGAACAATTGAGCCCAGTGCTGGAAAGGGAGAATTCTCCAGGAAGTTAATTCAAAAGGTTGGCCACCTTCTGCCCTACAGTTAAACTTCCACAGGGCAACATCAAACATGTCATTGAAGACCAAGCCCCCACAGGCCTGACAGAGAAGCGAAAAGAGTGGGCTGGAGGCAGCAGATCCTAATCTTTATTAAATAAGTACAAAGCCTGTGCTGGCTAATGAGAAAAAACAAACCGATGAAAGATCCAGAAGGCTCCGCAGAAGGACACAAAGAAATTTACTCCTGATGAGATTTTACTAAAAATACTCTACAGGGCTTGTGCCTGGGCCAAAATTTTACAGATCCCGACTTTTGTTGTTGGGCCCATAGCCATTTGGATGGACATAATACACAACTGGGAAGTTAAGTCGAGACTAAAAGAGCTGGATGCTGTTTCTTTGTTCAGAGGATGAGTTCCAGAGACAGTAATATTGGGAATGCTAAATGTTTTGAGTTTACAAATTAGCATGGTCCTCCCCTACAATATGCTTGACTTTTATTTATTTTTTAAATTTGCATTATGGCACACTACTACGATCATAAAGTCAGCAATTTTGCATTAGAACTTCAGGTTATGACCCCACCGTCTCTATGCTCTTCATAGCCTGGATCGTACTTTAGTTTGCACAATCCATCCTGTTTGCAAAATAGACATGTTTACTGTCAGAGCGGGGCTGGGGGGGGGGGGTCACTGGAGACCTGCAGAAGACAAATGGGGACTTTAGGGGGAACTATGTTGTAAAAATGGAAAAACTACTTTGGGAGTCCATCATGACTGTAGAAAGGGAGCAGAGTCCAGAGACTAGATGTCTGGCCCCTGCCCTGATCAGTAGAAACCCATTTGAGATGTTATGGATTGGGATGGAAACGAAGCTCCTTTTTCTACCTTTGTTTCTGGAAGACCCGCCATTTCCTACCACGCAGAGAGAATCCAAGTGAGATTTCATGAATATAAGATGCTCCTTGCAGGAAGGGTCGAATGAGGCAAGAGGCAGTAGACGTGTGAATCTCAGGTTCTATCTAAGAGACATAAAGCCACAGGGGAATTAGAATGGAAACGTTATGGTTGATGGGTAGCTGCTAAATTTTACAAAGGAAAAACACAGCTGTCTGGGAGCCCTTTTATCAAACGGTGTCTCAGTCTCCCTTCAAGAATCTCGGAGCCCCATTTTAGCCCAGCAGCAACCCTGTGACAGACAGGGGCTTGCCCAAGGCTACCCAGTGAGGGTTAGACAGTGCGATCCTCTGCAAAGTTACTCCAGCCTAAACCCTTTGATTTCAGTTCTCTTAGACTGGAGCAAATCTGCATAACTGAGCTATGAACTTAGGCAGGTCATGAGAGGGAGGGCAGGAAGGGTTGCATCAGTGCTTAGTTCTTGTGGCCCTTTCTTACACACCCAGGGAGATGATGATTGTCACTTTGGGATCAGGACGCAATTTTTCTCCAGGCAAGTTTGGCTGGAAATCCTGGAGGTTTTTTGTCATCTTCTGGGCATGGAACAGCGGTCACTGGGTGTGTGGAGGGGAGGTATTTGTGAATTTCCTGCATTGGTCAGGAAATTGTGCTAGATGACCCTGGAGGTCCCTTCCAATTCTTTGATTCTATGACTCTATGACAGGTTAACAGGGCTCTGAATCTGCCTTTCCACTGCGTAAACAAAACACAATGCACCACACAGACTCCCATCCTGAGTGCTTTAAAAAGTGGATAATCGAATTTTGAAATCTGCTGTCCCATGTCCCATCATGACGCCCATACCTAGCTGATGAGGACTAGCAGGAAGGTCTTCTTTCCATGATCATGCCTGAGCTCCGGCCTTCACTTCTCTCAGAAGTCCTCCATCCTCCAACCTTCCATTGAAGACATCTTCCAAAAGGCAGGCAAGGTTTCTTTGATTCAAGGATGTGTTTTAGGGCTGGGCCTCTTGAAGCAGATCTTGAGCAAGCCCTCTAGGTTGCCTCCACACAATATGCATGGCTCTCACTTGCCTTTACAGCTGTTTTTTAGCCATGGGCACATGGGTAAGGAATGCAAGGCAATGATAGAAAAATAACAAGGCTCTTGAAAGGATGGAGCAGTACACGAGATGAGAGATTGCCCTGAAGTTCTGGGTTTAAAAAAAAGCAGTATGGAGTTTATACCTCAGGATAGCAGCACAGAGCCCCCAAGGAGAAAATATGACTTTCACAAGCTACTGCAGGCATTTTTGGGGAGTGGGGAGTGGTCGGGGAGTGGGGAGTGGTCACTAATGAGACATCTAATAGCCAGTCACCAGTAATTTACAGCACAATCCTGTGTGGAGTAAGTGGGATTGTACCACTAGTGACTTGTACGATTGCATTCAACATGGCATTGGCAGTGCCAATAAATGACCGGGTGAAGTACTAATAGTAAGAGTCCAGTAGCACCTTAAAGACTAACAAAAATTGTGGTAAGGTATGAGCTTTCGTGAGTCACTGCTCACTTCTTCAGGTGAAGTATGTAATTTTCTCAGGTACATAATCTACCTCATCATATGATGGGCAAGTGTTATATTCCCCACAGCAGATACGTGACCTTGAAGAAAGACACCTGGATTGTTTACAACAAATGGGTAACAACTGTGAACTTCTTGCCCATCTGCAAGCTTAAAGTTCACAAGTGCTACCCCTTTGTTGTGCACAATTCAGACATCTTTCTGCAAGATCCATTGGTTACAAGTTAGTTATTATCAATGAAGTCCTTCATGGCCAAGGGCTCACTGATCTACAAGAGCACCTCTCTCAATACACTCAGCCATGACAACATCGCTCATCTGAAGATGCCACCCCACAAAAAGGGAAGGAGGAGGAGATTTGATTCATACCCACACTTCACTAACTGAAGGAGTCTCATAGCAGCTTACAATCTCCTTTCCCTTCCCCTCCCCACAACAGACTCCCTGTGAGGTAGGCGGGGCTGAGAGAGCTCCTCAAGAACTGCCCCTGAGAGAATAGCTCTGAAAGAACTTATGACTTACCCAAGGTCAGACCAGCAGCTGCATGTGGAGGAGTGAGGAATCAAACCCAGTTCTCCCAGATTAGAGTCTGTGTCCCTAACCACTATACCGCACTCCTGACCACTATGTGCTCCAAAACACTACACCAACAGCTCATACCTGACCATTCTGTGTTGTGGGCCCCACCCGATGGAATGGCCTGCCTGACTATTATGCACTTTCGTACACACTAAATAACGCACTTTAAATCCACTTTCAATGCACTTTGCAACTGGATTTTACTGTGTGTAATGGCAAAATCCACTTGCAAACGGTTGCTGAAGTGGATTGAAACAGCATTATTTAGCATATCTGAAAGTCAGGAAGGCACCCACAATTCTATTGTTCTACATAGTGTGTGAAACAGAACCGTTCAGGAGGGCATTTTTCATAAGGGGAATGGGACCTGGTAAAACATAATTGCATAGGAGGGCAATTTCTATAAATTGAATAGGAGGGCGATTTCTACCCCTTGGGCTAGTAGTCTCTTGTCAGTCCACATCCAGCCCAGGGACCTGGGATTAATTCCCCCCCCCCAACAGTAGTAGAGTTGGAATTTTAACTGCCTGTGAAAATTTTAGTCTGCTCTCTTTTTCTTCCACCTCCACACTGCATTGTTTATTGAATTGTCTTTATCTCTTTTTCCCTCTAATTGCAATATCCAGTTAATTTGTAAAATCCAGGCTATTGTGTGTATTATTCTTTGATTGTGTAATCCAGTGTTGTTGCCTTGTTCACTTGTATGTATTACACTGTGTGTTTTTTTTACACTGTTCTTATAAATTTGTAATCCGCCTTAAGCCTCAATGGGAAAGGCAGTAAATAAATAAGATCATATTTTTACTGTGGGAGCCTATGCCATTTTTCCAGCAAAATGATAGTCTATTGTGGAGAAAAACTCTAAAACAAAGCTGCCTTTGGCATTGTGGAAAGGCAGGATATAAATATTTTATATAAATAAATAAGGCATTTAAAATATATAGCTCATAAACAACACTTAAGGTGTTCCATATTTACTGTGTGTGTGTGTGTTTCGTAAATGTTTTTTGAAACATTCCTGTTGCATACAGGACTCTAGTACAACATTTTTTTCTCCTTTTGAGCACATCTTTTTGAGAATTTCACATTTTATTAATTACTTTTAATTTAAAAAATGTCTTATGATAAATTATTTTTCGTTTATCTTTCTTAATGTACCCTTTCCAGATGCATCAGCTAAGACGTTACAAAATCCCACAATTTAACCATCTGCCTTTGAATGGCTAGAATCTTGTTTTGTTTCTAGTAAAAAAAAAAAAAAAGGTAAAGGTTCCCTTCTTAAGTGGTAAACCAATTCCCTGCTAAGACAATACTTCATTTTGTCTCAGAGCTCCAATTTTATGACTATTCCTTTAATGTGCTGCTCATTTGCCTGGAATATCAGAGAGTTATAGAATGGAGCATGGAATGCTATGCTACGACATTATAGCAATTTAGCAAGCAGTTATGGGAGCAACCCAGTTTTCCTGCTTTTTGATATTCTGAAATGGGACACCCATCATATTCCTTCATTTGGGGGGGGGGTAGATACATACAATATCTTATGCAATAGCATAACGACAAGCTTTTAAACTAAAACTCTACTGTAGCAGGATAACTGTTGGTTCTGAAAGCCGGAGGGATTTCAGTCCAAAAATCAGGGCATGGTTCTACAGGGCAACACAGTTCTTTCATCCGAGCCTGCGGAAAGGCTGCCGTCCCTCCTCTGGCTCCATCATCACTGACCATGAAACCGCAGCCACTGCCGCTTTAATGTGCTGTGGCTGAACTTATCACCAGCAGGTCAAAGGGGATGCAATTTACTTAGGCTTTGATGCATTTGATACAGTCAAGAGGGGGATGGGAGACAGTGGGGGGATAGGAGATGGCAGGGAATGGACTTTGCATGTTTACATTAGAACCGGATTAGTGTGAAGCTGACAGAGCCATTCTCTGGCAAGGAGAGGCTGAAGGGGCAATCTAAGTCATGAGGGGGTTCTGGTGGGAGCAGGGTAGGTTCTGTCTGCTTGGGGGAGGGGTGATTTGGGAGAAGCTGGGTGGAGGGGCTTGTCTTGTCTTCAGAGGTTCTTTATCTTGATTTCTCTGCATTGTTTGCCTTCCTTGGAAATGATTCATCCAGGGAATCTTTCTGAAGCTGCTCCTGGCAGGATGTGTGTGAAAGAGAACTCACCTTCCCTCCATGAGGAGGGCTTGTCAAGAGCCCCAAGCATGACCACGGCTAGTTTAGAACAGTCCAGTCTTGCTCAAATTATAATCCAGGATGCTAAACACAGTGTCCTGCAACCATTTTTGTGGCCTCCCTGGGGCTTGCCAAGGCGTTCTTTTGCAATCCCAGGCCCTTGCAATAACAGGGTGATGAACTGTAACTCAGATTTTCAGGAGAACATAAGATGTGAAGATCCCTTTGGTTGGTGAATTCCCAGAGCAAGTTGCAGACAATCATGATGTAAGTATATCACTTACCCCTTGTTTTGAAGAGAAATGAAACAGAATACAATCAATCAGATCTGAGGCCCATGTGAAGATCTCAGAGGGATGGTCCCACCACGTCATCCCAAGCTGATCCGTAGGGTTGCCAGCTCTGGGCTGAGAAATATTTGAAAATTTGGGAGGTGGAGTCTAGGGAGGGTGGAGTTTGGGGAGGGACCTCACAAGGGTATAATACCATAGCCTTCATTCTCCAAAGCATTTTCTCCAGGGGAACTGATCTCTGCCATTTGGAAATCAGTTGTAATTCTGGGAGACCTCCAGGATGCAGCTGGAAGTTGGCAACCCTAGGTTTGCAGTAAATTTGCCCATTCATGTTTATCATTGGCTGACTGTAGCATCATCAAGTAATCGTTTTCATGTGTGAGTGACATCACAGATTAAACTCCACAGACAGAGCTTTTAGAAAGCCCTACATACCTTAGACAGTTTGACAGGGAGGAAGACAGACACTATCACTAACAGCTATGAGGCAGGCCTTTCTCTGAAATGTCCCCTTTCCTGAGATATCTGTTGAGATTACCCTTAGCGTGCCTCTGCAAATATTTTATGCATTTTTTAAAATTTCTATTTAAGCAAATCTTAAATTTAGTTTTAGAAAATACAACTGATAAAATCTGTAATTTCTTAAATTTTAAGGATAATTACTTTGCATGTTACATATTGGTTCTTTCTGTAAGCCTGAATTGTTGCATGTTTTGAATTAATTAGGCTAGGACAGGTGGGAGACCCATAAGAACTTGCA
>NW_015175972.1:536154-549926 GCF_001447785.1 Gekko japonicus | reverse complement strand
CCCTTTCCTGAAAGGTCCCATAGCCTCTCCCCTTTTTCTACTTCTTTCTTCCCTGTATCCACCTTTCCACACTATTTTCTTTTTTTCCCACCTGGCAGCTGCCATATCCTCACTTTTACCTATTTCCTTCTTTCCTTCCCACCCACCAACCATCCTACCTTTCTCTTCAGTTATATCTCTTTTTATTTACTTCACGTGTACCCTGCCTTTCTCCACAATGGGGACTCAAAGCAGCTTATTTCATTTTCCTTGCCTTCATTTTATCTTTGCAACAACCTTGTGAGGTAGGTTACCCTGCGAGTATGTGAATGGCCCAAAGTCACCCAGCAAGATTTCATGGCACAGCAGAAACCTGAACCTGGTTCTCCCAGATCCTAATCTGAAACTCTAACCACTACACCACACAGGCTTTCATGTGGTGGCTGCTGCTGAACAGTAATGAGAAGCTGGACCTGAGTGAGTCACAGAACTCACATGGTATCAAGTCACTCGTGGCTGCAGGAGGGCCTGGCCCCATCAGTCTTCCTCAAAGGCTAAAACAACCCTGGAAAGGGCTGCCCCCTCAGCCTGCCTTTTACTGACAGAAACCAAAACTTCAACTGACAATATTGTTGAGGTTGCCTAGCAACCACCACAATGGCCACCGCAGAGGGCATCTTTTTCTTAAAGCTATGGGTGCTGCTTTTGTTATGGAAAATCAGAGGAACCAAGACTAGACACATGGGGAAATGTCATGTTTGGCCCTGAGATATCAGTGCATGTGTGAATTAGTACTGCATTAACTAAGAAGCTGGCATTCACTAGAGGAAAAGTCTACCTTTGGCTGTGACATCACAAGTGTGGGATTATATCAGACATTAGGTGTAGGGTTGCCAAGTCCTCGCTGTATGTAGAGCAGGGGACTCCAGTGCTGCTCCGGGAGTCTGTGCACGTGCAAACCGCGCGCACGCCGCAACCACGTCACCCGGAAGTGACGCGTCCACATTGGGCACGCCGGGGGCAGGTCCACAATCATCCGAGGGAAAACCATAGAGTTTTCCCTCGGATGACCGCGGCCCCGCCCCCAATGCGCCCGACGTGACTGTGTCACTTCCGTGTGACGTGCTGACGCTGGGCACATTGCGTGCTTTGGGGGTGGGGTTCCCCCCGGGGCCAGATGCGGCGGCGGGTAATGGGCCTCTCAGGCGGGGGTTTCCCCACCCCCCGGGGGGACTTGGCAGGCCTAATTAGGTGAGAGCCACACCTCAGTAAAGTTCTGCTCTAACAATGTTCTGCAAGAGATTGTATTGAATTAGAAGGCCAACTGCTCTCTCCCATAGCTAATAAACCTTGTTGGAACAGGACTATTCTTTTCATGAGAGGAGGGACCAGAAGTTTCTTCCTCTGTCTAACTTTCCTCCATTCTTTGAGTAGCACAATGACATTGACACTCTCTTTTGAGGGCACATCTGCCAAGACCATCAAGAGACCTGAGGGAGAAAATTCATAGAGTCCTGGTCCACCCTTGAGGCCCATGAAACTGTGCAGTTCATGCAGTTTGTTTACCTACAAGCATTGGGTTAGGTGTGAGGATAGGGCCCAAAGAGAATTTTTATCTGGGGCACAGGGTGGTTCTTGGCAGCTATGATATCTGCAGCTAATGTCAGTGCAGATAGTTACATCACAGATCTGTGCTGAAAATTTATAATTGTGATATTTCAATGCAATATTATGGTGGAACCTTCTTCTACACATCTGAAGGCAATCTGAGATAAGGAAACTTGCTTCCATTCATAACTGTTGCTGTTCTCAGCAGCAGAACAGTGACCATTAATAGATGGCAGCAAAACAGCTGGCTAGATACACATGCTTCAGAATAATACCTTGATAGCCACAAATTTTGTAGTGGTCTAAGTGGATCCTGTGTGGTTAACATTCTTTGTCTTCCATGGCTTCGGTGTTTGGCTTCTGTAGATTTGTGTCATATCTTAAGTAATATATTTAGGGCTACCCCTAAAATATTGGTGCCAGTCTTTAGATCAGAGCTGCCAAATTGTTTCTGCAGTCCTGACTCCTACTCCTGAGTCCCAGTTTCTCAGTGAAGCTACAAGGCTATGCAAAAGCATTTGGCTCGGATGTATTTATTTTACTCTATACCTCCATCTGATTCTGTGAGTCTCTGTTAGTCCAATCTAGCCTTCCCACTAAAAAGTAATATTAGTAAAAGTAATTAGTAAAAAGTAATGCAGCCCCTTTCTAACCTCCCTGAGCCAATTCCATATAGGGTTAAAGTAAATTCCCCACAAAACATTGTCACCCCCTTCCCATGAAATCCATATAGGATAACTCCCATCATGCAATCAAAATCCAAACTGACTCAAACTCTTCCCTTTGATCCATGAATACAATTACAGCCAACACAGATGGACATCTGGGGAAAAGTCTACTACAAGAGAACTGCCTTGCCTAGCTGCTGGACAATGATGGGGACTTTGGGACCTCTTCAGGACGGCCACTCTGAAGAACAGGTGCCATGGCAGAAAGGGTGTGAGGTCCTGCTATGACCTGATGAGGTGGTGGAACCACTAACAAAAATTGATTCTAATACCTTGATTGGTGTTGTGAGTTGGTTTGAGATGTGGCCTCCTGCTAAGAGGGAGCCTGGAGTTTGCATCTGTGAGTTACGTCACCTTCTCACTATACACTTTCAGTTAGCCAAAATCAGCCTAACAGGTTAATGTTATGACAACAGTGAGAACAACCACAAATAACTGATCTCAGTCATCTTGACTACCCTGTTAGGTAGGTCAGTGTGATTGCAGCCATATTGCAGGGGTGGGGTCTCTGGCTTGCCTGCTATCACCAAGTGGCTTCAATGCAGAGGTGAAATTTGAGAGGAAAGCAGAAAAAGAGGCAAATCTCGGCTGCTTACCTTTTCAACAGAATGTAGCACAGTCCAGAGCACTAGACAAAATGGCCCTCATATGATGAATAGGCATGAAGGCACATTGGATTTTCCCTGATGATACAGGACATTAACTCAGTCAGGACATTCCAAGCAGGGCTGCTTTTAGTGGTGTGTCATTTTCACTGGAAGTAATTTGACTGCTTTCTTTGAGTGGAAGCCCACACTTTGTTTTGTTTTTGCCCTGATGGGTAGATGATCACCACAGGCTGAGAAGCGCACAGAAATGTGCCTTTTGTAGACCTGGATCCCTGCTGATAGCTGGACCCGAAGTTTTCCAGTTCATCCTGTGCCTCTGGAGAGAGGAAAAGTGTTCGGAGCAGATAAGCCGGGATGAGGCTCTCCTTGCAAGGGGAGAGGCCGGAATAACTAATATAAGTGTGTCAGAGGCCTGAGGAAAGTCAAACTGGACCCCCAAATGTGCCTAATGTCACTATGCATGAATATTCTACACAAAGAATAAACTTCAGTATAAATTTCACTCCTGTCCCTACCAAGCTTTCTGATTATGCCCCTCAATTCACATAGATGTCACTACTGCCCTAAGAGTGCTCCTTGGAGCGAGTCAGTTAAAATGGGGCTAGTGCATTATAGTAATGGAGTAACTGTATAAAAACAATGAAATCCAATCTCTTTAAACTGATTTGATGTCTGCCCGAACCACAACATTTCCTGCTAATGGCTTCCTTCATTTTGTAACCATGATCTCCACCTGATCAGATTGCAGCTGTTTTTAATTACGAAGCTAATAGAATTTGTAGGCAGCGTCAGGCAGAGAGCGCATGCCCCTTGAAAGCGGCATGGTGGGAGGGGGGGAAGTGGGGAGGGAGAGAGAGAGCTGCGGTTCCCAGTGACTCTGTTAAAACGTACACAGCTCATCTGTGCTGACTATCAAATCACTGAAAGGAAGGGCAGAGAAGAGATGAACTCCTATTAATGCATGCCGCACTGTGTGTGTGTCCATTCTTGTACTCTTTGCATACATAAAGTCACTATAGCCCATTTCCCTCACTGGTCAACCAGAAGCCATCTTGTTGGCTTTGGGAAAGTCATTTTCTCTCAGCCCAGGGGTCATTTCCTGCAGGAGCACACAGGAGCGGAGCTCCGGCAGTAAAGAGCCCAGGGGGCGGGCACATGCAACAAGCCCCACCCCCTGCTCCCAGCAGCCCTCGGCCAGGGCAAGAAGCAGCCAGGTAAGTTTCAGAGCTCCCCCCCGGCCCCCCAGTCCAAAACAGTCCAGTGGCACCTTTAAAACCAAGTCTTATTCAGGTACAAGCTCTCCCTCCCCTGCGAGGACAGATCTGCACGTTTCCTCCCCCCCCAATAGCTAGAAATCCAAAACAGTCCAGTGGAACCGGAGCAGTGGGTGTTGTCTTCTGACACACTTCCGGTGATGTCAGGGTGTGTGGCATATGCTAATGAATTATGCTAATGAGTTATGCTAATGAGCTCCTGCACCTCTTTTTCTACGAAATGACCCCTATCTCAGCCTATGTGCAAAAATGGAAATGTTAATGACAGAACTGTTAGGAGCAAAGGATGAATGAGATTGTGACTCTAACAAGCCTGCCAGCTTAGGTGTACTTACCTAAGACTGAAGCCTTAACGAATAAGGTAGAACATAATTCTAAACACACATGCAGTGGATTGCACAGCTCTAATATCAATTGCAGTGGCCTCTGGAAACTCCAAGGAAGAGAACAAGCTCCATTCCAAGTACTGCTAGAGATGGGAGAGGACTTCATCTTCTCAAAATCACCACAAGTAAAGCATTACTATTTTGCTTCAGGGGCTGTTTCCCTACTACCATTGCTCCTGAAGGAACAGTATTTGATAAAGTGTGTGTGTACACGAAAGCTCATACCTTGAATAAACCTTTGTTGGTCTTAAAGGTGCCACTGGGCTCTAAATTTGTTGTACTGCTTCAGACCAACACGGCTGACCAACTGGATCTGGAATCAAGTTTGGTTGACTCCAGCAAAGGACTGGAAGCTTTGTTAGAACACATTCTCACAGCAACTTCCTGTGCACTTTGGTGCTGAACATGTTCCCCAAAAGACAGATTCCTTTTCCTCCAGGACTCTTCTGTGCTCAGAGCAGGAAGGCAGGAATGCTGTGCACAGTGATCCCAATTAACTGGCACATACTAAAATGCATGTCCACATACACTGAAGAAACAGAAAACAACACATTTGCTCCCTCGTGTTAATTCAGGTTGAAGTGTAATACTGGTATCAGTAGACAGGAATTCAGCAGCACTTAAAGACTTATAACATTTAATACATTATTTCATTTTAAACCTTGGCTCCAAGTTCTGGAGTAATCATTTCAAAACAGGTACAGCAACCTCTGTATATTGTCTGTGGAGTCTCAGCATTTGGCTTATTTTGGCCATAAAAAGGGCTATTTGAGTCTAACTCAATTAAGTAAGGGAGCAATTTTAAGCAGGTCTACTTGAAAATAAGTCCAATTGTATTCAGTGGGATTTAGGACTGCAACACTTTCCTGGGAGTAAGCCCCATTAAGTAAAATGGGACTTACTTCCAAGTAGACCAGCTTGTAACTACTCTGACACAGGTAAAATAAGAATAGCCACAGGTGATGTGGAAATTCAGGCATTAGGCAGATTGAAAGTAAAGGAAGCTTTATGAGCTTAAGAACATAAGAGACGCCAATGTTGGATCAGGGCAAAGGCTCATCCAGTCCAACACTCTGTGTCACACAGTGGCCAGAAATACCAGGTGCCATCAGGAGGTCCACCAGTGGGGCCAGGATCCCCCCCCCCCAAGCTTCTTTTCTCCATCACAGCCCAACACAGTTTTGGTGCCTGAGTTAGAAAGTCCAATTTTCCCCTGTGGTGGTAAAAACAGAATCAACCCACAATGTACAACCTTTAATGGTACACCATAATCTGCTGCTTGTAGTGGGCTACTTTCCCCTCCCTAGGGGTCACTTCTGGAGTATTTAAAGTGGATTTCTACTAAGAGTCAGACCTCTATTCCAACTAGTAACTGTGTCCCCAGACTGGATTGGTTTTCCAAGGGCTCAAGCAGAGGTTTTTCACAATGCCTGCTTTTGAACAGAGATGCCAGAGACTGAAACTAGGGTCTTTGCAGTCAGAGCGCATGAACCATACCACAGAACAATGAATAGAAGGGAGTTAAAGGGGTATGGTATAATGCCCACTGCAATACTGTTGTTGTTATCTTCATTTATACTCCACTTTTCTTCTTAGTGGGGACCCAAAGTGGCTTACAACATTCTCCCCTTCTCTATTTTATCCTCACAACAACCCTGTGAGATAGGCTAGGCTGAGAGTATGTGATTGGCTCAAGAACTACTGGATCCCACATACCTTGTGACCCATTTTCATACATCTAAAATGGAGGTGGGTAGCTTAAGAAACTGTCATTTGTAACACTTTCCCCCCTTCTCTCTTAAGAGCCAGCGTGGTGTAGTGGTTAAGAGTGATGGACTCTAATCAGGACAACTGGGTTTGCTTCCTCTCTCAACCCCATGAAGACAGCTGGGTGACCATGGGTCAGTCACAGGTCTTTCAGAGCTCTCTCAGACCCAAAAATTAGTCTATCTCACCGCCTAGTGGTGCATAACGCTAAAAGAGCTAGAACGTCAGGCGGCCAGGCAATCTTCAGATCTCCTGGCTATACTACACACTATGCCATACGATTATTATTCTTTACTCTTATAATTTCTACTCTTCTAGAAAATGAAAGACAAGCTGTCAGCTATGCTCACAGCTATAAATGCTTCAGTCTACAGCAGTGCTAATGCTGAAAACATTTGGTTACACATTGACCTTGTAAATGATTTAGGGTCCATCTCAAGACAACATCAATCATTTATTCTCAGATTTAATTATTGATCACAACAGAAGTCTTCCATCTTTAACTTCTTGGTATCATTATCTTCTTCGTTTCTTCTTTCACAACATAACCATTACCATTCTGAAGCTTGATCCTGCTGCGCATTCTTAAGATATTTTTGGATGTGAATAAGCCACTAGGGGGGAAAGTGACTAGAGGAACACCCGAACTCTCTGAATAAGCAGGAATCCAGACAAATGGAAAGATTATTTATTTGAGGCTACTTTGGAGACACGTATTGAGGGATCACTCGAAGTCTGGAAGAAATTAAAACTGGATTAACAGGGATTCCAATTCAATTAGCAACATTCTATCCACTTTCTCTGACATCACCGATCCTTGTAGAGTACAGATACAGCAGATACAGTAGCCTAGGTTAGCATCAGGATAGATGTCATGGTAGAGGGCACAGCTGTATGTCTCTCACATGTGCGACTATCAGCCTGGTCAGTTTCCTTTTTCCTCCTCTCCTTCTAGAAAAGAAAAACTACTGATTTCTTAAGGCTGATAGTGGCTGAGTGAAAGAATACTCTTCATCAGCCTAAGAGACCGGTTGGATTTCTCCAGCAGCACTCATATCCTTGGGAGGGAGAAATTGTGTAAGCACATATCTAAAAAGTTAATTTTCATGATTCCCCTCTGTCCTGTATAGTTTTCCCATTTAGTGTTATACATGAAACTAGACCACCAGCCAATTGAAACACTGGCAGCAAATGATTCACCTGGTCTGAGTTAGTTTGTTCATGAATAACATCTTGATATGTTTGTGTATTACCAGGTGTTTGTTTAATTTATTAAATCTGAAGCTATGTGCATATTTCAGTGTCTCAATTAAGGACCCTTTCTGATGGGATAACATTCAGTTTAATAAACAAAATGACCCTTTTTAGTTTCCTTCCGTTTTAGAACAAAGTCCTCCTTTGCATTCAAATAGCATACTGGAAATAAATGAAAGACAAGAAGGCAGGAGTAACTACTATGCAGCACACAACAAAACAAAAAAATGTACATGGCATTTATGATGACAATAACCTATGAAAACATATCCTTTTTGAGACTCAACCTTACAATATGCAGGGATATAGTCAGCCACTCCAGTCAGTACAAGCTGCACCCCCTCCAATCACTTCTCTCTTCCTTCTTTTGAACTCTTAAACCCCATGTTTGGCACACATTTTTACAGTAAGAACTGGTGGATGGATGGTTATGCTGTTCCGTTTTCACAGGGCCATTACGATGCACTGCACAACGTCAAGTATCAAAAGTCAGCCGTATGTTTCTCTGAAGCTGAACTTCACACCAGCTGTCAGAGTCAGGAAGGTGGGCTGAACTTGACGGAAAACACATGAAACAAGGGCTTGTGCCTGCTTTAAAGGCACACAGCTGAAGCCGGCACCAATCCACACTTGACCTTGCTTGCCTTTTTCACCACATAATCTCCCATTCAGCCTGTACCTTTTATGGCTGCAGTCACACGGAACATTAGCCACGCTACAGAGACGGAAGATAGGCGGATTTTCCGGGCGCAATCACACCACCACATCTGGGAAGCGTAGCGCTCCCGTGCTGAACCCGAGGCTTCCCGCTGAAGCGTTTCCGGTGGAATCCCGTGGCATCCGGTGCCCGCCCATGTCCCGTCGCAAACAGTTTTTTTCCCCAAGTCTCCATAGGATGCGCACAAGCGCCCAACGGCGCATGCGCACAAAGAGACCCCCTCCCACTGCAGCCAGGCTTGCCGCCTCTGGAGGGTCGCTATGGCCACTGTCGCGCAGGCAGTTAGAGCGGCTGGGACGAGGGGGCCCACCTCCACCTCCATTGGCTATGCCTCAGAGCTCTGTTGGGTTCCGGAAGCATCTGTCGCCCTCTCCGGTAAGCCCACCACCCGCCTTCAGATGTGCAGATACGATTGCTCAGTCATGCGTATGTACAAACGTCAGGTTTTTTTTTAAAAAAAATCGATCCTGTTTGCCATGGAAGCGGTGCCTAGCGATTGCTCGTGTGATCGCGCTGCGCCGCTTCTTTGCCGCGCTGCAGGATGGTCGTGTGATCGGCACCCCCCCCCTAAACACGGGACCTCGACAGGACGTCTGATCGTGCAACCACACGTTATTTTGCTCTGGGGCAAACAGCCACACTCCCCCCCCCCGCATTTTCCTGCTCATGTGACCGGGGCCTATGTTTGTTTTTTCTTCTAATACTGCAAGGACCTTCTTTATTTGATTAGAAGGTAAAGGCATACATTGTCATTATTACATAACTAAGGCTGTGGTCACACGGAGCATTAGCCACGCTACAGAGACGGAAGATAGGCGGATTTTCTGGGCACGATCAGAATGCCACATCTGGGAAGCGTAGAGCTCCTGTGGCGAACCCAAGGCTTCCCGCCGAAGATGCAGGGTAAAAAACTAGTACCTCCGAGGTACTAGTTTCCGGAAACCGCGGGGCAAGGGCGGGCGCCTGATCGCGTTTCCGGTGGTAGGTCGTGGCATCCGGCGCCCGCCCATGTCTCGTCACTAAAAGGTTTTTTTCCCCCAAGTCTCCACGGGATGCGCACAAGCACCCAACGGCACATGCGCACACTTCAGCCCCCTCCTCTTTTCCGTACCCCCCCACTCCTGGCTCAGCCTGCTCGAGAGGAACTCTCTGCACTGGGCGGCAAAGGGGGAGGTGCAGGGGGGCGTGGCGGGAGGGCGGCCCGACCGAAGCTCCTCCTGGAGGGGACCGGATGGAGGACACAGTTTGCATTCCTCTGCAGCCCTGGAAGGGGTTAAACCCGCGGAGCCTTTTGCTAGAGAGGCCGCTTCTTTGCCGCGCCGCAAGATTGTCCTGTGATTGGCACCTTCCCCCCTAACCACGGGACCTCGAAGGGACCTCGATGGGATGTCTGTTCGCGAAGCCGCGTGTTATTTTGCTCCGGGGCAAACAGCCATGCTTCCCCCCCACATTTTCCTGCCCGTGTGCCTGTGAATGGGAGATATTTTTTGCATGTCAACATTACAACCCTACCCAGCTTGGGGTTTGCCTTTTCATTGTTCCCACACACTGAGACAACACTTTCATTCAGCTATTCACTACAACCCCAAGATCTCATTTAGTCTGTACCAGTTAAAACCCCATTAGCATATATTTAAAATTAGGAAGACTACCTGAAGGAGTCTCAGAGTGGCTTACAATCACCTTCCCTTCCTCTCTCCACCACAGACATCCTGTGAGGTAGGTGGGGCTGAGAGAACTCTGAGGGAACTGTGACTGAGCCAAGGTCATCCAGCTGGCTTCATGAGGAGGAGTGAGGAATCAAACCTGGTTCTCCAGATTCAATTTCACCACTCTTAACTACTACACCAAATAGTTCTAATTTTGTTGCTCCAATGTGCATCACCTTATACTTACCGACACTGAGCATCACTGGTTACATTCCTTTTCTCTTACCCATTTTGGACCGATCCTCTTTGTGCTCTTCACAATACACCCTGGTTTTCATCATCTAGAATAATTTGTTACCATCCACAAACCTGGTCAGTGCATTGCTCATCCTCAATTCCAGATTATTTATGAACAAGTTAAATATTTATTTAATTCATAAGTACTTTCTCTTTCCCCCAAATGGGGACCTAAAGTGGCTTACATTATTCTCTTCTCCTCCATTTTAGCCTCACAAGAACCCTGTGAGGTAGGTTAGGCTGAGAATGCATGACTGGCCCAATGTCACCCAGCAAGCTTCCACGGCAGAATGGGGATTCGAACCTGGGTCTCCAAGATCTTAGTCCAGCACCATACTGGCTTCTACAGCATCAGTCCCAATACTGGTCCTAGTACAAATCCTTGTGGGATCCCATCGCTCATTTCCCATCCTCACTCGCCTCTTCTCATGTTTTCTCCATTTAACAATCCAAAAGAGGCTAGAAGACTTCCAGAAAGCTTTTGATAAAGTTCCTCATCAAAGGCTCCTAAGTAAGCTCAAAAATCATGGGATAGAAGGACAAGTCCTTTTATGGATCAAAAACTGGCTAGTTCATAGAAAACAGAGAGTGAGTGTAGGTGGGCAATTTTCTCAGTGGAGGGTGGTAAGCAGTGGGGTACCGCAGGGATCAGTACTTGGTCCACTGCTTTTTAACTTGTTCATTAATGATTTGGAGATGGGAGTAAGCAGTGAAGTGGCTAAATTTGCGGATGATACAAAGTTGTTCAGGGTGGTGAAAACCAGTGAGGATTGTGAGGCACTCCAAGGGGATCTGTCAAGGATGGGCGAGTGGGCGTCAACATGGCAAATGGGGTTCAATGTGGCCAAGTGCAAGGTGATGCACATTGGAGCCAAAAATCCTAAATATAAATACACATTGATGGGGTCTGAACTGGCAGAGACTGAGCAAGAGAGAGATCTTGGAGTTGTAGTGGATAACTCACTGAAAATGTCGAGACAGTGTGTGACTGCAATAAAGAAGGCCAATGCTATGCTGGGGATTATTAGGAAGGGTATTGAAAACAGATCAGCCAATATAATAATGCCCCTATATAAATCAATGGTGAGACCTCATTTGGAATACTGTGTGCAGTTCTGGGCACCACACCTTAAAAAGGATATTATAGCTTTGGAAAAAGTGCAGAAAAGGGCAACTCGAATGATAAAAGGGTTGGAACACTTTCCCTATGAGGAAAGGTTAAAGTGCTTAGGGCTCTTTAGCTTGGAGAAAAGACGACTGAGGGGTGACATGATCGAGGTTTATAAGATTATGCATGGGAAAGAGCAGGTAGAGAAAGAGGTACTTTTCTCCCTTTCTCACAATACAAGAACTCGTGGGCACTCCATGAAACTGCAGAGCGGTCGGGTTAGAACGGATAAAAGGAAGTATTTCTTCACCCAAAGAGTGATTAACACATGGAATTCACTGCCACAGGAAGTGGTGGGTGCTACAAGCATGGACGGCTTCAAAAGGGAATTAGATAAGCATATGGAGCAGAGGTCCATCAGTGGCTATTAGCCACAAGGTATAGCTAGGGGCTCTGGGGCAAGTGATGCTCTGTCTTCTTGGTGCTTGGGGGGGGGGTCAACAGTGGGAGGGCTTCTAATGTCCTGGCCCCACTGCTGGACCTCCTGATGGCACTGGTATTTCTGGCCACTGTGTGACACAGAGTGTTGGACTGGATGGGCCTTTGGCCTGATCCAACATTGGCGTCTCTTATGTTCTTATGTTCTTAAGCAAAACAGTCTAAACTTAGGCACACCTAATCCTCCACTGGATTATTTACCCTGCATTACATTCCAGTTAATCCTTGGTTTCTTCTTTTCTCAAATAAAATAATTCAAAATGCTTTGCCAGTCTCTCAAGAGCTGCTAGGGTAATGCAACTGGAAGTTTACAAAACAAGAAATTCAATTTGGGTAATATCATCATTTTTATTTATTCTGCCTAACAAAGATAATTTAGTGTAGTCCAAAAAGTTGTCTTTGACCTGATTCCAGATATCAGTGGATTAAAGGGCCTTCTTCGTGTGTATATATATATCTATATGAAATTAATACCAGAAGTCATGAATTCACATGCGTCCATACTAAAGCAAAGTAGCATGAACAGCTCAAGTACACAATAAGAAATTAGCCTCATGTACACAGACCAATAAGCATGTCCAAGTGCTTGTTAGCAAGTTTAAAACAACTTTCCTTGAAATATTTTGGTAATTATCAGTAATAATACAGAGTCTGGTGCATTGTATCTTGCTTGTCCTCACTACAACCCATAGAACCAGTGTTATTCCCATTCTAGGGACGGGGAAATTTTGGCTGACAGATAATATCTTTTTCAAAGTCTCCCACATAAGAGCATAAGAGAACATAAGAGAAGCCAGTATTCGATCAGGCCAATGGCCCAGTTTGGTGTAGTGGTTAAGTGCATGGACTCTAATCTGGGAGAACCGGGTTTGATTCCCCACTCCTCCACTTGCACCTGGCTGGATGGCCTTGGGCAAGCCTTAAGTTCTCTCAGCGCTGTCCTTGCCAAATGAGCAGTTTCTGTCAGAGCTCTCTCATCCCCGCCTACCTCACAGGGTGTCTGTCAGGTTCCACAGCCAACAACAGAGTACACACTTACCAGAAAGGTTATACTTTATTGAAGAGCTAAAATGCATTAACAGAAGCACTGTTAAGAATGGCGTCGCCCCTACAAGCAAAATGGAATATAGGGCATTTGTATACACACGCACCCTTCCAAAGGCCAATAGGCCTGACTACCGCGCGCGGGAGAAGGAGCCCCAGACCGTTAGAGTCGAAGCTGGGAACCGATAGCGCTCCCACGGTTTTCCCTTCACGCCAGGCACTACACCACCTGCACACCTTAGAGATAACAGCGTTACAGCAAAGACGAAGCACAGAAGGAATGCAGCAGTAATTAGTACACAGAAAAGGGAAGCCGATGGCCTCCTGAACCATCATGGCAGCATAGCTGACAGTGTCTGTTGTGGAGAGGGGAAGGGAAAGGATTCCCCAGTCCTCCACTTGCACCTGGCTGGATGACCTTGGGCCAGTCACAAGTTCTTTCAGAGCGGTCCTTGCAAAACGAGCAGTTTCTCTACCTCACAGGATGTCTGTTGTAGGGAGGGGAAGGGAAAGGATTCCCCAGTCCTCCACTTGCAGCTGCTGGATGACCTTGGGCAAGCCAAGTCCCGGTGGGCTATTGTTCTAGAGCTCCAAGCTCAGTCAGTCTCTGGTACCCAGTCCTGGAATACCCCAGCCCTAATACATAACAGGAACCAATGCTCATGTGCTTCTGAGCCTAGCAGCCTGTCCTGTGGACCTGTGTTCACCTGAAAGTGGGATCAGCAAGACATCCGGTAGCAGTAAGGGACACGCCTTGAGGGAAGGGACTCTTCAGCATCCAGGGGTGCAGCACGGGTGTTTTCAGTCAGCGTTAGGAAGGGGCTGGAGTTGCCAACCTCCAGGGGACACCTGGA
>NW_015175972.1:504785-536140 GCF_001447785.1 Gekko japonicus | reverse complement strand
TGGCTCCAATGTGCATCACTTTGCACTTGGCCACATTGAACCCCATTTGCCACGTTGACAACCACTCGCCCATCCTCGACAGATCCCTTTGGAGTGCCTCACCATCCTCCCTGGTTCTCACCACCCTGAACAACTTCGTATCATCCGCAAATTTAGCCACTTCACTGCTTAATCCCATCTCCAAATCATTAATGAACAAGTTAAAAAGAATCGGACTGATTACTGATCCCTGTGGTACCCCACTGCTTACCACCCTCCACTGAGAAAATTTCCCATTTATACTCACTCTCTGTTTCCTATTAATTAGCCAGTTTTTGATCCACAAGAGGACATGTCCCTAGGAGCCTTTGATGAGGAACTTTATCAGAAGCTTTCTCGAACTCAAGGTAAACAACACCTATTGGGTCCCCCTTGTCCACACAAGAAGTGATTTGAATTCGTCTTCCAAATAAGAGCAAGAATTGGCCTGCTTTTCAGAATCGGCCTCAATGTCTATCTATTATCAGAGGCTGAAAATGGTACTTTCTTGTTCTTTTCCTCAAGCTTTGGGATGGGCAATAAAATTTTCCAAACCCCCCCAAAATGAATGCTTTATAAAACTGTGCAATCTAAAATCAATAACATACAAACATCCTCAGAATCATGTGCCTGGTTATCTGGAAGCAGGCTGACGAGCGGTGAGGCGGCGAGCGACAGACGGAGAGTGGCGGAAAAATGGTGACTGAGGTGTAACATCTATGAGGGTCCGGACGTTGGTGGAAGGCGGAGCCAGGAAGACACTGGGAGCGTGGAAGGCGCAGGCGCGGCGGAGCCTCAATGGATGGAGCCGGAACCGCACCGGAAGCGCACTGAGCGCCTGAGAGGCCCACTGAAACCACCACCGGAAAGATCACAGATAGAAGGAGAAAAAAGGATGAGCCGTTCCAGAAAGAAGAAGATCGAATAACGTCCCTCCACTGGGTGCTGTTAGGACAGTCCCCACCCCAGTATATATGTGGCCATAGGTAAGGGATAATGGTTAACTGTAAGCTGCTCAGAGACCCCCTGGGGGGTTCGAGCGGGGTAGCAAGTTGAAATAAATAAATAAATAAATATTTCCTGTTGAATTCAGGATTCACCTATGGGATAGTGGCTTGAGAGTTAGATGAGGATCTGGTAGGCTCAAGTTCAAGTCCCACTTTGCCATGGAAGCTTTCTGGGTGACCTTGATCTAGTCACTCTCTGCCGGCCTGACCTCCCTCTAAGGATTTGATGTAAGGATAAAATGAAGAAGGAGAGAATGATGTTATAAGCTGCTCTGGGGAGAAAAGGTGGGAAGTAAATACAATAAAAACATAAAATAGAACTGAATTTAGAACAGCTAGCCTCTGAGCAAGCATAGGTTACTATATAACAGAACTTGCAGTGTTAAAAAAGTACAATCATGTAAAATGCAGCATTATTTGGGATTCAAAATGTAAAATTCTCTTGAATAAGCACATTGTCTGTGGGGTGGGTGGGGGGACCTTGACAGGAAAAACCACTTGGTGTTCTTGAACACTAAGTGCTTTATACCAAACCAGGCCCTTGGTCCATCAAGTTCAGTAGTGCCTACTCTTGACTGGTAGCAGCTTTCCTGAGTCTCAAGCCGAGATCCTTCGTGTCACCTGCTGCCGGATCCTTTCACTGCAAGTGCCAGAGATTGAACCTGGGACCTTCTGCATACAGAGCGCATGATCTTCCACTGAGCCATGGCCCCACCTCTTCATCTTAGTACTGAAAGGCATAAGGCTCTTGCAGTATTATGTACACTTACTGGGTGTAACCACTATTGAATAAAGTGGAACTTAATTCTGTGTAAACATACAGGGGATTGCACTATATGCCTTATAGGACCTGGATATGTTCACCAATCATTGTAGGTGCAAGGGAAATAAAGATGCTTTTTCCAGGGGCCCTCTTTGTCCACTCTGAGCAATTTGAATTTCATGCCAATGTGCTGCTGAGCCAACATAACTATAGAAGCTCAGGGATAAATGCACACACACACACACACACACACACACCCAGAACCTTTGACAGAATGTGCATCAAATGAGCTCTCTGTGACTTTAAAGGAGCTCTAGCTTGTCATAAAGGAAGATGAAGGGTAAGTAGAGCAGAGAGAGACACTTTCTGAGCAAGAGGCATTTTCTAACTCTCTGTTCCTGTACGCTACTCTTTGTTTCCCCTCCTGACATTAATACAACATTTTTCAGTATTGCATTTCTTGCTGGTGATATACGGGGCAAAGAAAAGAGTTCCGCATGCTTTGCAAGTAAAAGGTTCCAGGGCAAAAGCTACACATGTAGTCAATGAGCTTAATCCTTCGATGACAGAAATTCACTTCATAGTGCTTTATTTATTAATAAGAGAAGACTTGATCTTCTTTGGTAGCTGTCGAGATGGATCTGCACTGATTTAAGTGATGTGTAGAGAATGGGTCCGTGTGGTATACTTGATTAAATACAGCGATTGACTCTTGTCTGATTTTCATGTTCCACGAGAAGTCCAGCATTCAAACTACTAACAAGGGATGTCTTCCTGGGGATATGGGATATTAAAATAAATGTTATTCTACCTTGCTCTTCAAAGTCAGTTTTCGAAAACCACCAGACCCTGAGCTGGGAAGCCACTGGGTCTGGGCTGCTCCAACATGTGCTTTAGGGCAGGTCTGGAAACAACCCCCTTCTCTACCAGGCTTGGGAGCCAGACAGGTCAATTCAGCATTCATCTTGGAAGGTGAGCAGGAGGCCAAGTTCCCAAAAATGCATGGCGTGTGTGTGTGAAGTGCCATCAAGTTGCAGCCAACTTATGGCAACCCCAGCAAGGAGGATCTGGGAGGGAAAGGGTTAAGAGAATTCTCTCTCTCTCTCTCTCTCTCTCTCTCTCTCTCTCTCTCTCTCTCTCTCTCTCACACACACACACACACACACACACACACACACACACACACCCCTTTGGCAGTTGGCCCCACCCTCCTCTCATCAGTTAGATGTTGAGCCTCTTTGGCCCTTGCTTGCCTTCTGTTTTCCTCTTATATAGGACCTCTCTTCTTCTCTCTTACCTTGGAGCTGTAGCAAGTTAACCTTTTTGAAGTTAATCTGTTCACAATACATTAAATGTCATGTAAAATGACACGAACATGATATGTAAGATGTGCTTCTATTTTTGTAAGTAAAATTTCTTTCTCTTGTTACCACTGGAGTCAGATCAACTTTGTAATTTGTTTGATCGGCATTTTCCCCTTAACTGGAAAACATGGAGGATTGGCCATACTGTGCTTCCAAGGCAAACGACGTGTGTGTTACATTTAATGCAATATTTTCAAGGCAAGTGATTAAGCAAAGGTGGTTTGTCATTGCTTTCCTCTGCAAAGTCTTCCACGTCCCGATGGCCATTTTAATACACTCCAAATAAGCCCAGTATGACAGCCCACTAGTATATTTTGTGGGCTGGCTCCAGCATGTGGTCATAGGTGCAAGGGCTTCTGCACAAGGGGCATGATTGTTTTGGACTCCCCCCTGCCATAGCAGCCCAAATGCCCCCTGGAAACCTGTTCATGGAGAGAGGCAACTCCAAGAACAGGATTTATCTCAGGATGCTGTCAGGGAGGGAACCAGAAAAGTCATGCTCCATGGGTAGAAGTCCTTGCTCTTGCTGAAACACTGTACTTATTTATTTGTTTGTTTATTATTTATTTATTTGATTTATACCCCGCCCTCCCTGCTGAAGCACTGGATCCAGCTCTGTGTGCATGACCACCCTGGTGAATAATACAGATTCTTATCACAATCTTTGCACCCGATACAAAGCCTCCTGTGACTTGACTACCCAGAGTGCAGGAAGCGTCTTTTCTGAACAGAGGTATTTCATTGGGTATCTGAGCCGTTAGAATTCAACACATGTCACTGATGACACCCTCGTGCCACTGATATATATGGCTGTGCGTATGACTCTCCCTCTCCCATCCATACATTCCATGGTTTATGGTTTGATTGATCCTAACCCTCCCAGGTGGAAGAAACAAAGGGTTTTCACACTCCCTCTCTCAATCCATGGCCTTTGCAGTTCTAAATATTGGGGGAAAGTACCTTAAAAACAAAAAACGAAAGCAAGAAATTGCAAGTAGATAAATGGGTACGACTTCAGTGGGAAGGTAACAGCGTTCCGTGCGCCTTGGCGTCTAGTCATGTCAGCCACATGACCACGGAAACATCTTCGGACAGCGCTGGCTCTTCAGCTTTGAAACGGAGATGAGCACCGCAACCCTAGAGTTGGACTCAACTGGCTTTCGAGCAAGGGAACCTTTACCTTTACCTTAAAAACAGGGATGTATCCTCAGGTGTGGGCAGAGGTCATTTCGGGGGGGAACGTGGGGGAACGCAGTTCCCCCGGGTGAGGTGCAGGGGGGCGGGGCACATGATGAAGCCCCGCCCCCTGCTTCCAGCCGCCCCGCTTCCAGCCCTCATTTAGCCAGGAGGAGGCAGGAGAAGAGGGAGGGTACGTTGCTTCCTCCCCGCCTCTCCCCACCCCGCCTGCCTGGGGCCAGGGAGGGCCTTGGCGGGGCTTCCTTGCACTCCCGCTGGCCTTGCAGGTCCACTGCTGGGCCCCTGATGTCAGGGGGTGTGGCATATGCTAATGAGTTATGCTAATGAGTTCCCGTAGCTCTTTTTCTACAAAATGACCCCTGCGTGTGGGGTTTTGTATGCTGACACTTTTTGTTCCTCTTCCTCTGTAGATTGTACCACCCACAAAACCCCAAATGGGATGTGACAGCAAATGTGCAGTTGCTGCCCTCCCCTTTATAATATCTAGAAGAATGCACCCCTTGGTGGGCCATCTCTCCCTGTCCCTATTCGACATCATTAATGGCCAGTGGTGAGAGGGGTGGGAAATGTGGGACACGATGACATCACAACACAAGAGGAGTTCGGCTAGTCATTACAGAGGAAGGGAGTGATCCATGCAGTTACCCTTGACAGCAGAAGCGGCTGCAGTCTGTTTACTGGCTATGGCTCTGTGGCTCAGGCAGTGGGAATTCACAGTCTAGGGGGGTGGGAGCTGATCAGATCTGTTAACCCAAGAATGACAAACATCCCTTGTACGGGGGCACGCCCTAAGTGTCATAAAATGGGTTATGCATGCGGAGCCTAGGAATAGCCTCCCCAGGTCAGAACTGAGGCATGCAGGTCAGCCAGGATGGGGCAATCCTTCATTGTCCTGTCTCTCCTGTATGCGCTCCCATGGATAAGTGCAGGACTTTCCGTCTCCAGGCCTGTCAGCCCCGCACCTTTCAGCAATGCTAAATGCACATTAAAGAGAAGCACAAAGAGAGATCCTCTTTTGAGGAATGGCATAACAAAAAGGAGGGAGGGGTTCGGAGACACAGTGTCTTCTTCTTCTTGCTGCTCCCAGAAGCCCATATACACCTCAGCGGCTTGAGCAGCAGCATTCCCAAAGTCCCAAGCGGGATAATAAGCAGAGCCGCTGCAGCAGCAGCTATTCAGGGGGCCTCCGACCCTGCCTAGGTAACAACATAATGAGCCGTCTTGAATTGCTCCCATCCCTGCCAAAGGGGTGGAAATGGGGGGGACGCTTTTGTTTGCAGTAATGAACCTGTAATTATGCTACATTTCTTGGTTTTAGCCACATTTTTGTGTGTGCGCTGTTCTCTTTGTATTGACAGATTTATAGCTGCTATATTCTCCTACGGGGGCTGGAGTATGACACTTTGCGGAGACTGTCTGACTCCAGTTTCTTCTTCTCCTTTTAAAGCAGGGGTACGAGAGAAAAAACATGGGGCATCTTGGCTCTGACCATAGTAAGAAAAACTCCCTGCACTGCCATTCCCCATGTCTCAAAATTCAAGCCTGTATTCTTCTGAAGCTCCCACTAAGTGAGAAAGAGAAGCCAAGACCCAGTGAACAGTCAATGGACATCTAACTCTACAGATGAGTAGAGACAGGGAAGTGGACCTGATCAGTCCCTTGAATGGGAGAGCGCTGGAATCTCCACACTAGAAACAGTAATGGGTCCATATAAATAGAGGCACCAAACGTCTGAACCCCAGAGCCAGGAGGTAACATCAGGGGAAGGTTTCAGCCCCTATGCCCAGTTTCTGGTCCTCCAAAGGAACTGGTTGGCCACTTGAGACAGGACGCTGGACTAGATGGACCACTGGTCTGATCTACGGGGCTCTTCATAAATAAAGAAACACACACACAAATAAATAAATAAATAGTTTTTGCTTCAAAATTGTTCAGTAAAACCACACTTTGAAATGGATGGATTAAACAGTATAGGTGACAAGGTAACTTTGTTACTGGGCTAATCTGCGGCTTTAACACAGACAGGGGATTTACATGCCAGCGTACAAAACTGCTGTGCAGTCACTTTTTGAAAAGATGGAAATAGTAGAACAGGAAAAGGGAGGGAGCTGAGAGAGACGGAGAGAGAAAGATGGGGCAGTGCTGAGCGATTAGCAGTCATTTAATGAAACTGATTTGGCTGGATAGTTTTTTGCAGATAAAATGCAAAGACAGGTGTCACCAAAGCAGCCATCCCTAACCTGTGCTGTTGTGTGGATGTCTGGGAGCTGCAATTTAACAAATGACTGTTTCAGACATTATGGGCAGCATTTCTTTAGATATGCACTGGGGAGGGGAATGGCATTGTTGTCAAAAAAACAATTACAATTGCAAGGAATGTTTTCTGTCTCGTTTTGTCCTTTCCTAAATGTGGTGCCCTGGAATTCTGGGGTACATGAGAACAGTCCTGCTTTTACTCTTTTATGGAAAAAAGAGAAAACTTCCCTTCCTTTCTTTATGTCACAATTTGCCATTTCAATACATACACCCAAACAAAGGTCTAAAAAAGAGGGCACAGTGGCACCTTTAAAGGCAAACAAAATTTATTTCAGCATGAGCTTTCATGATGCCAAGTGATTTCTGATTCATGCTGAAATAAAAGTTAATAGCCTTTAAAGTGCCCCTAGGCCCCTGTTTTGGTTTGCTGCTACAGCCTAAAAGACTACCCATCTGGATCTACGAAAAAGTTAATTCCACGAAAGCGCTATCTTCTCCCCATGCCCCGTGACAAATAATCTTGCAAGTAAGTCTACAAACGTTTCTAATCCACTTTCCCACTCCACACATATCCATGTTGTTCCTCTACAGCAAGGTTTGGGGGCAGAGAATCAACTATCTTTTAGTACAGAAGTTCCCCTACCTGTTTGCCAGGAGGCAATTCTTACCTGCTATAAATGATTAGGAGGAGAGTGGCTTTTTATAAGCCTGGCGTATAACCCTATTGTAAGACACACAACTTTTTGTCAAGTACGGAAATGAACCTAGCACCATTCCTAGCACACTGTTGTCATTAAATAAATGCTGAATTGCATTAGTGATATCCAAACTTTCAGGAAGATATACTCGTCATCATGCCTTGCTTGTACGCGTCCTAGGGACACCTGGCTGCCCATTATTGGAGACAAAAGAGGTCCGATCCAGCAAGCCAGCTCTAATGCTCTCTCACACACACTTTGTTCAGCCCAGGTCAAGCTGATCTGAGCTTCATTACACCTCACTGAACATACTAAATGCATAGGGATGTTTGCCTAGAGCGCCTGAGGTGTGTACCAGTGCCATGTTCTTGGAAATAGCTGATTGACCTGGGTTGGCCAGTAGGCAGCATGATCAGCCTGTCTTGACACAACCTGGTGTGGTTTGACCAGTGCAGTTGACCAAGGATGTCTATGCAGGCACCCTCAAGTTCAAACACCTTTAAAAGTTATCTCATCAGTGGCAATAGTACTAATTGTTTATGTATTGCTCAGGCCGATTACCAACTGCGGTATTAAATCCAACAATAGGTCAAGGGTATACATTAGAATCAGACAACCATAACTTTTGGAGTGCTTTTGTACACATTTAAAATAAGAACGTATGTTAAGTATAGGAAACAATGCACATTTTGTTTTCAATTGCAGCTCTCTGATTTAAGCCTATGGAAGATAGAACCATTTTAGGCCCATACTAGGTGAGTTTAGCTGGGACTGAGACAAACAAACCATTCCCTTGCTATTTTGTAGGCAAGCAGAGTTTCACCAAAGCCAAGGCACACCTGTGGAACCTGTTTTCAGTGCTGGCATTCAAATTTTGCACATAAGAAGAGTACTTTGAGGCATGTTTAACTCATCATCCTCAGCACCAAGCAACTACAGAGTACCCCATATATCTGTTAATAGACTAGGCTTCCAAGTCAAAGAGTGACTTCTAGATAAGTATGAATTTCAACATCTCATTCATAAGAACTTACTGTACACAAGAGAATTCCATGAAACACATGTAATAATAAACATCACTTGCAATATGAGGAAATGAGGTGGTCTGCACCACAAGTGTGCATTAGGAAAAACATAAGAAATATCACTACAGATGTGTGTGTAAATACAGAGATATCTTAAGATGGTTATATTAAACTTCTGTTGACAACATCAGGAATCCTATCCAGATTTCAGAATAAATACATATAGCTGATCTACAAAATAAGATTTTCAAGGAAACGACAAGGCTGTTTGATGAGGACTACGTCCATCTTCCATTTTCAAGCTGTACTTTACACTCAGCAGTTGATCTTCCCAAAACAACAAAAGGGGGGAGATCACAAACAAAAGTGTTAAAAGCTCCTTAAGCCATCTGCAAAGCAAAGAAAAGGCCAATTAAAGGTCAAATGACACAGATGAGCTGTGTATTTGAGTTTCCATAGAGTCTTCCTTGGCCATTGCACAGGGTCTCTGTCTGCCTATATCAGCAGCACTCTGAGATCCTTCTTGAGAAATGGTGTATCCCACAATTTGTTCCCTGCAATGGAGGATGGCTGCTTTCACCATCTTCAGAGGATGTTGATTTCCACTGCTACTCCCTCCCATTGCAGGACCCTCCCAAAAAACCTTCTTCCCTGTGATGCTCATGAGGGTCATTTAGCCCCAATAACAAGAATTCAGAAGAAAAGAGTAAGAGTCCAGTAGCACCTTAAATACTAACAAAATTTGTGGTAAGGTATGAGCTTTTGTGAGTCACAGATACCTGAAGAAAAATTCAGGTGGGGAGAAGTGAATTATAACAAGAAAAGGACTACACTGTTAAAGACATTTGTGTATACAAACACTCCTGTAAAATTGTATATTGTTCATTGTTCATTATAATGTCATTGTGCATTCAGTGTCTCTCTTACAGAATACACATATTGCTTATATTACTCAGATGTCCTGCTCAATTGTTGTGTAAGTTTACTATATATGGTTGGAAGAAGTGAGCAGTGACTCACGAAAGCTCATACCCTACCACAAATTTTGTTAAGCCTTTAAGGTGCTACTGGACTCTCTTTTCTACTGCTACAGACAGACTAACATGGCTACCCGCCTTGAAAATTTCAGAAGGCCTAGTGGAATGAAAGGGCAAGAGGATGCGAGAATGTCCCGCTCTGTGAGCTCTGCTGACAGCTCATAGAATACAATGCATCGTGCACGATATTTTTAATGTGAATGCACCATACATTTACACGACATCTGCTCTTTTCTTTCCAAGGCCTTTTGTAATAATAAAACAGGAGTCCAGTGGCATGTTAAAGACTAGCAAAATCTATTCCAGCATTAGGGTTGCCAACTCCGACTTGGGGAATTCCTGAACATTAGGAGGGTTTGGGTGGCAAGGGTGGAGTTTGGGGAGGGACTTCAACAAAGATGTAATTCCATAGAGTCCGCCCTCCAAAGAGCTATTCTCTCCGGGGGGGGGGGTGATCTCTATCGCCTGGAGATTAATTATAATTTCAGAAGGACTTTTGGGGCAACCTGGAGGTTGGCAACCCTATCCAGCATGAATTTCTGTGAGTGTACTTGATCAGATGCATGGGGTGAGTACTGACTCACAAAAACCCGTGCTGGGAGAAATTGTTTTGGTCTCTAAAGGGTCACTGGACTCTTCCTGTTTTACTTTTCTGCTCCAGAACGACAAACCTATCCATCTGGAATTGTTGAATAACACTGTCAGGAATGCTCCAGTGTTGGATTTCCTGCACCAAGCAGGGGGTGGGCCTAGAAGGCCTAGAAAAGCTGTATGACTGAGTTTGTCCTTTAGAATGACACAAGACAGAATTCTGGCAAATACCACTTCAGCACCCTTGCAGTTGCTCAGTATGTGGGGTACACTGTCAAACAACAACATGGCCTTTGACCTAAGCACAGGGTTCTGCCTGGATCCATTCAGGCCACATTCTGAACATAATGATCTGGTCCTAAATTTGGCCTTTAGTCCTAACCTATGCGAATTTTTTTAATATATCACTAAAGTTTGGTAACACAAATGACATAAGGAATTGTTTTTACTAAATACAAGGCAAGCCCTGTTGAGTCAGAACAAGGAGTCATATAGTATCTAGGGCTGCCAACTCCAGATTGGGAAGTTCTAAGAGATTGGCGGGTGGAGCCTGGGGTGGGTTTGAAGAGTAAGGGACTTCAGGGATGTATAATGCCAGAGTCTACCCTCTATGGATGCCAGCCTCCAGGTGGCACCTGGGGGTCCTGTGGAATTACAGCTAATCTCCAGACTACAGAGATCAATTCCCCTGGAGAAAATGGATGCTTTGGAGGGTGGACTCTATACCATTGTACCCCACTGAGTTCCCTGCCCTCACCAGGCTCCATCTCCAAATCTCCAGGAGTTTCTCAACCTGGATCTGGCAACCCTACCCCCCCATCCCCTGCCAGTGGCCAGGGGGGACCTGGCAACCCTCCAAGGCAAGAATTTTCTCCAGGGGGACTGAGCTCTGTATTCTGGAGACCAGTTGTAATTCTGAGAAGTCTCCAGGCCCCATCTGGAGGCTGGCAACCTTACCAGTATCCTGTTTCAGGCAGTGGCCTATCAGATGCTTTCAGGAAGTCCACATGCACAGCAGGAACTAACAGCCCTCCTTGTCTGTCTGCCTCCAGCAGCTAGTGTTCTGAGGCATTCTGGGAGCAAGCGACTGTCCTTAGGATTACAGCCCCTGTCCATGAAACATGGAAGTTCTACTTAGTTATCATGGCCAATTGCTGTTGTGAGAGCTCCTCCATGAAAGGTCAACTCTGTGAGCATCCTTTTAAGATGGGATGGCCAAAACTGTACATGGTATTGCAAAAGCTGCCACACTACATAGATATTATGACATTGGCTACTTTATTTTCAACCCTTTTTCACTGCCAAACACCTAGTTGACATTTTCCATTGACCTCAAATCTCTTTCCTGTTGAGTTACCACAAGTTCAGGCACCATAGGTATTTATAGGTAAAACTGAGGGTTTTTCCTTTGGCGTATATCACTTCACATGGGAATAACAGATTTGGGGAAGAGTGAAATAAAATAAAACGATGCTCACTTATCTCTCACTCTGTGGAACCAAAACAGTAATAACACGTTGGCTACCCTGGAATTGCCCAACCAACACAGACATTTTCTATAACAAAAGTTGTCCTATTTGTCTCCCATCCCTCTTCTTTCTTTACCTCCTAAATCATTTTGACCTTTAAATGGCCCTAATTCTCATGCCTGAGGCTCTGGGACCCTTCAACACATTTGTTTATAATTGGTCCCCTTTGTTGTTTTTTGAGAGATCTACTGTTGCTTTTTTAAAAAAGCCATTGTAACGTCTCATTAGAGTGGAGCCTCTTTTAAATTAGCCCTGCTGGGGGCAGAGGGAGTGCTGGCTGTGAAAGGCCTCTAGACCCAGGGCTGCAAAGATACCAGGGCTATCCAAAAGCAATTATCACATCACTGAGAAAAGGTGGTGTGTGTGTGTGTGTGTGTGTTTTTAAAGGCCTGGATTTAAACAAACACCACACACCCCTCAACCATACAGCCATGCCAGGTTTCACTAGGTTTAATGCAACTGGAGAGGCAGTCTAGTTGGTGGCATAGTCAGTCTACAGAAGTTTTCCAGAATAAAGGCCTGATTCTATTTTCAAGTATTTTTATTTATTATTTTATATATCAATTAAACTTATTGGGCTCAGGGCGGCTCACAATATATAAAATAACAATAAAACCGGTATTATAAAAACAATTTAACAATCAAAGCAAGATGACACAAAAAACATTAACAATCTAAGGTCTCTTGTAGCACGAAATCTCCTTCTAAACACAGGATTGATTTATGTGTTGAATTGCTCAAACACTTGTCTAATTTTGCATAGTAGATGATTAAAAAAATGTTCATACAGTCATTACGAAATAAATTTGTAAGTGTTCTTTAGAATAACAGACTCTCAAAGACTAACAGATTTGTGACATAAAATCTTTAGTTTCCAAAACGTGTTAGGGTTGAGTCCTACTGGCATTCTGCTGGTGGAAGCAGATCTTTTCTCATCTTTCCCCTTCTCCCAGCGGCTCCTAAAAACACTTTGCTGGAGGTCTGGGGACATGGTCAGAAAATAGTTTTGGAAACACTTTTGTGACCCTGAAACGCTTGTTGGTCTCTAAGGTGCTTCTGGATTCCAGTCTAACTGTTCTCAGGAAATAAGCCACATGATTCAGGAGGGCTGCAGAGTGGAGGGGGACCAGGCAAGATCACCGTGCTTCTTTGTTTCATCAGCAGAACTTCTGTAAGATCTGGCCCTATGCCGAGTTATAGCCTTCTAAGTCATTCACTTCAAGAACCATGTTAATTGGTTAGATTCATTGAATAAAAACCTTTCGATAGACTAAAAAGGGGCCTGCGGTGGCTCAAGTGGTTAAGACGCTGAACTGCAGGCTGTGAAAGGTCGGTAGTTCAGCAGTTCGAGACCCGAGTGTGCCGCATGACGGAGTGAGCTCCCGTCTCTAGTTCCAGCTCCTGACAACCTAGCAGTTCGAAAGCAAGAAATTGCAAGTAGATAAATAGGTACCACTTCAGTGGGAAGGTAACAGCGTTCCGTGCGCCTTGGTGTTTAGTCATACCGGCCACATGATCACGGAAATGTCTTCGGACAGCGCTGGCTCTTCGGCTTTGAAAAGGAGATGAGCACCGCAACCCTAGAGTCGGATTCGACTGGCTTTCGAGCAAGGGAACCTTTACCTTTACCTTTTAAGTAACTAAGGAACACTGTAAAGACATGCTTTATTAAAAATATTTATAAATACTGAACATGGAATATCTACAGTTAGAAGAGGCATGTACCCTTCTCTTTCATAAAAAGGGCACACTTTTTCTAATACAGTTCCTGCTGTGACACATACGTGCATCATCTATGAAAGGTATGTCTTTTTCTTCAAAACCATGATTATTAATACGCACATCTATGCAAATTTAAACAATGAAGGGTTTCTTTAATTGGGTGAATATTTGCTTAAACATGGAGTGGCATTAGGGTTGCCAGGTCTGGGTTGGGAAATACCTGGAGATTTGTGGGGGTGGAGCCTGGGGAAAGCGGGGTTTGGGGAGGGGAGGGACCCCAGCAGGGTACAACGCCACAGGATCCCCCTCCAAACCAGCCATTTTCTCCCAGGGAACAGATCTCTGTGTCTGGAGATCAGTTGTAATAGCAGGTGATCTGGAGGTACCACCTGGAGGTTGGCAACCTGTTGGGTGATAGTGAGATATTGAAAAAATATAGTCCAGCAGAGCCAGAGTAAAATAATTCAGACTGAGAGTCCATGTGTGATTAAAATATAAAGTTTTTACTAAATTCTAGCATGGGAAGGGTAACTGGGATGAAAATAACAACAGAGCAAAATCTGCTACATCCTTAATCTCATAAATCCAATGCGAGTTAAAATAAAGTTCTGTGTTAGAAAACTCCAGCACACATGATTTTTCTTGACTCCAAATCTGGCTACGCACTCTGCTTAGCTATCTGGCGCAGCTGAAGCGATCTGGGCATACCATAACCTTTGTTTGGTGATAGTGAGATATTGAAAAAATGGTATTTAGCAGAGATAAGATAGTCCAGCAGTCCCGGAATAAAATAATTCAGACTCAGAGTCCATGTGTGATTAAAATATAAAGTTTTTACTAAATTCTAGCATGGGAAGGGTAACTGGGATGAAAATAACAACAGAGCAAATCTGCTACATCCTTACTCTGCAAAGACAAAACTAGAAGAGAGAGCTTATGGCTACCCTTCTTCTTCTTCAGAACACCAAACAAAGACGGGAAGAGAGCCATAAAATGCTAATACACCTTGACACTTTAGTCCCAATCAAATTCCTAGATCAGGGAGAAAATTCCCGGGCTTTCTATATCTAAAGAACATTGGTTACATGAGAAACATGTGACTTCCTGTGAGTAACATAAGCAAACATTTAACCCCAGATATATTGATTGTTTTCCACTTGTAATACCCAACACAACCTTAAGTGGCATGTTAGTCCTCCAGCAAGTTGTTTCTAGTAGTGCCAGTGTAAGCAGAATCACATCCTTCTAAGCCCACAGACATCAATGGCTTAGCATGGCTCTGAACTCTACGAGTCAGTTCATGCCTGGGAACCTGCTGCTTGCCGTCTATATCCTTGCAAATCCTGCATGCGATCCGGGCTTTACAGGAAGGCAGCCCTTTAGCAGCAAGCAGACATTTCCACGAAACAACAGGCAGAAAAAGCAACGACAACAGAAATGGCCTGATATTTTAAAACTCCAGGTTAACATTATGCTATTGTGTTTTATGTGTTTCATTGTTAAACATGGTTGTTAAGCTTCCTCGGCTGCACTAAAGTCTTGTGAACGGTGGGACCCCAGCAGAAAAGCCTATGGTGACATCTTCACTGCAACAATATAGCAGAAGCAGACAGAGATCCTCCTTCCTGAAGCTTTCAAAGCATTTCATTTAACTCTTTCCTCTTCTTTTTCCATGTCAAAGTGTATGCCAATTACTGCTTCTCCTTCCTTTTTGAGCATCTCTTATACAGAGCCAAGCCAAAAGCCATCACGCAGAAGCAGAGGAGAGAAGAGCCGCTGAAGAACAGCTAGCCAGTAGGGTGCCTGGTAGGCATTCCCCTCCCCAATACTGTATGTGGCCCTAGTTACTATGTAAACCGCTCAGAGCCCTTCGGGGGTGAGCGGTCTAGAAATCGAAAGTTAAATAAATAAAATAAATAAATAAAACTGCTTGCACATACTCTAACCATGGCCTACATTCTGCTCAAAGTATTTTCCTTACCTGTCAGTCTTTCCCCTGCCGTATATTTGCAAGTCCCTTCTGCAAAACTCATCTCTGATTGCTCCGATCACTCCTCACCTCTAGTCTCTCTACCTAGGTCCCTAGGGATGCCAAACCCCCCCCCCCGGTGGGGGTCTCCTGCTTTCAGCCCCCACCTCTCTGCCACTGGCCAGCTGGCTGGTGGGAGAGAATAAACCCCCCCCCCAAAAAAAGGGAGGAACGCTGGAAATTAACACAACATGCCTGCATGACCTGGAAGTGACTTAAGCACGACAGGGACGTCAGGGGGCAATGCTCTGGTTTTGGGGCAGAACTCTATGGTAGAAGCTAATTCTACCATAGAGTTTTGTCCCAAAACTAGAGTGCCACCCCTCGGCATGTCTACATCACTTCAGGGTCTTGTAGGCAGGTCATGTGAATTTTTGGGCGTTCCTCCCTGTTCCCAGTAAGTGTACCCCTGTCCCCTGCCGGCTGCTCTAAGGGACCTGGCAACACTGTGGGTCCCTGTTGTGCATGCCCTGACCTGGATAGTTCAGGCTAGCCCGATCAGAAGCTAAGCAGGGTTGGTACTGGTTAGTATTTGGATGGGAGAAAACCAGGGTTGCTACAAAAAAGAGGCAGGCAATGGCAAATTGCCTCTGAATGTCTCTTGCCTTGAAAACCCTACAGAGCCACCCTACGGTGCTGCGACTTGACAGCACTTTCTCCTGCCACCAGTATCATGCACTCTAAGGACAACATCCTTCTGATCATTGGCAGTCTCTGGCAGTGTTTTCATAGCCCTGCACAAGGAATTGTAGAGCTGCGATCTTCTACAAACTGGACTGCTCCATTCTCAGGTAGAAGTAGGTAAACTGAAAAACTTTGTGACTTTAGTGGCACAACAAAGCACTCCTGGACTCAGGTACTCACACAAGTTCCTGTTCAGTGTATGCAACCAGATCATTCCCTTCTTCAGGGCTGACATCCAGCACTATAATAGTTACCCTTGGGATTTTTCTTCTTTTTTTATATAATGTAATAAGATGTCACACCATCCCAAGATATTTGTGTCTAAATTTAAACACTGAGGGAGGTTGCCAAGTATCTTTACCAAAGGGGAAAGGCGGGGGGGGGGGCGTATTTTCATCCGAGTGTCTAAGTACCTTGTTCCTCCCTGGACTGAAACTGGAGAGAGAAAACTTTTGGTAAACAGAAAAAGAGGGGGAAGAGAAGATGCTGCTGCCACCACAGCCGCAGCCACCTCCTTTTCTTGCTGGCAAATAAAGAGGACAGATTCTCCTTTTTCAGCCTATTCTGACTGCACAATGGGAGAAAGGGATAAGCGCCAAAATTACAAGTGTGAGCCCTTAATGCATCAGGTTGAACAATGGCCCTTGGAAGCGTCTGTCTTGTCGAGAGAAGCAGTACAGCTAGTTCTGGGCCATTCAGTGCCTTGGAAAGAGAAAAAAAAGCTCATTGTCCCAGTGAAATACTTCCCAGAATGAAAACACCCTCCTTCTCCTTTCTTTGGCTTCCTAATGGGAAGCAAAATAACAAACCAGGCCGACAATTAAACAAACAGGCCGCTAACTGAGCAGAGCTCAAGTGTAACAGATGTTGTTACAGTTAGTCCGGGCTGGGTTGATGAAAGGGGGGGTGGAGAACAGAATAAACGGTGCAGTCTGTCTGTGGCTACAGAGACACTACTGTACGTTTCTTTTTGCATCCTCTTCTTCCTTAAACTTGGCTCGAATCCTTTTTATCCTCTCATCCCCCTTTCCCGGCCACCCTACCCCTCCCTTCCATTTCTCTCTGCCTCCTTCTGGCTGTCTCATCTCTCCTTCCTTGTTTCATTCCAATGTCTCATTCATTGCAGATGTAGATTTACAGGGTTTTTTAAAATAATAAATAAATAAAAATACAGATTAGATTTCAGGAAAAAAGGATGTCGAGACAGTGTGTGACTGCAATAAAGAAGGCCAATGCTATGCTGGGGATTATTAGGAAGGGTATTGAAAACAGATCAGCCAATATCATAATGCCCCTATATAAATCAATGGTGAGACCTCATTTGGAATATTGTGTGCAGTTCTGGTCACCACACCTTAAAAAGGATATTATAGCTTTGGGAAATGTGCAGAAAAGGGCAACTCGAATGATAAAAGGGTTGGAACACTTTCCCTATGAGGAAAGGTTAAGGCGCTTAGGGCTCTTTAGCTTGGAGAAACGATGACTGAGGGGTGACATGATCGAGGTTTATAAGATTATGCATGGGAAAAAGCAGGTAGAGAAAGAGGTACTTTTCTCCCTTTCTCACAATATAAGAACTCGCGGGCACTCAATGAAATTGCTGAGCGGTCGGGTTAGAACGGATAAAAGAAAGTACTTCTTCACCCAAAGACATGGAATTCACTGTCACAGGAAGTGGTGGCTGCTACAAGCATGGACGGCTTCAAAAGGGAATTAGATAAGCATATGAAGCAGAGGTCCATCAGTGGCTATTAGCCACAAGGTATAGATAGGAACTCTGGGGCAAGTGATGCTCTGTCTTCTTGGCGCTTGGAGGGGTCAACCGTGGGAGGGCTTCTAATGTCCTGGCCCCACTGGTGGACCTCCTGATGGCACTGGTATTTCTGGCCACTGTGTGACACAGAGTATTGGACTGGATGGGCCTTTGGCCTGATCCAACACTGGCGTCTCTTATGTTCTTATGTTCCTCCATCTTCTGGTTTTCCAGTGTCCTGTGTTGCAAAAGTGGTTAGCCAACTCACACAGCCTTGTTTCTAGTCTTTCTTCTACAGACGGCACCAACAGTCGTTATTAGGAGATCTGGATTCCCAATAATATTAGGGCATACTCTGAAAATAAAGTAAGAACATAACAGAAGATGAGCCTTTCTGGATCACAGCAAAGGTTAAGAGATGGCCTTTTACCAGGCTACAATGGACTGGGAAAGAGCTCTGGGGTGTGGTGGGCAGCTCCAGGGCTCTAGTCGGGGGGGAGCTCTCAGGTACGGAGCTCCGGAAGAGAACCTCTAGGGGGCGGGGCGGTCACGTGGTGAAGCCCCGCCCCCTTCTTTACCCCGCCCTCTGCTTCGATCCTCATTCCGTTTGGGAATGAGGATCGAAGCAGGAGGGTAAGTAGCCGGGCCTTCTGACACACTTCCGGTGATGTCAGGGGGTGTGGCCTTCTGTCACTTCCGGTGATGTCAGGGGGCATGGCATATGCAAATAAGTTATGCTAATGAGTTATGCTAATGAGCTCCGGCAGCTCTTTTTCTACAACAAGACCCCTGGGCAGCTCCATTTAAGAGGTCGAATTACGGACTGATGGCACATTATGTTTTCTTTGCATCCTCCCTGGGCACATGATCACAGGTATGACGTAAGTTCCAGGACCATGGCACATTACATAGGGGACTTAAGCCTTCCCCACTGTGCTTTTCCCCCAACCTGAAACAACCTTGGGGGGCATTATTTGCTCCACTAGGATAACTACATGCATTGATGGACTACATGTAAGTTTCCCCTAGTGGGCCAAATAGCAGGGCCCTTTCTGGTTAGAAAAATGGTGGTGGGGGGCGGCTTAAGCACCCATGTACCATGGTTCTGATCCAAGTTGGATCTGCACATGCCTAATTTAAGTTTCCAGCAGAAAACGTGCAATGCACATCTGGTTGTATGGACCAAAGGATGACACAAGGAAAACATAACATGCAGTTAGAGCCAGTTTGGTGTAGTGGTTAAGAGCAGCAGACTCTAATCTGGAGAACCAGGTTCGATTCCCCACTTCTCCACATGCAACCAGCTGGGTGACCTTGGGTCAGTCACAAGTTCTCTCAGAGCTTTTCTCTCAAGAGCAGTTCTCTCAGAGCTCCCTCAGCCCCACCTACCTCACAGGGTGACTGTGTTGGAGAGAGGAAGGGAAGGTGATTGTAAGCCGCTCTGAGACTCCAAGTGAAGGGCGGGGTATAAATGCAACTCTTCTTGAGCCAGTTTGGTTTAGTGGTTAAGTGCGCAGACTCTAATCTGGGAGAACCGGGTTTGATTTCCCCACTCCTCCACTTGCACCTGGCTGGATGGCCTTGGGCAAGCCATAGTTTTGATAAGAGCTGTTCTTGAAAAAGAGCAGTTTCTGTCAGAGCTCTCTCAACCCCACCCACCTCACAGGGTGTCTGTTGTGGGGAGGGGAAGAGAAAGGAGTTTGTAAGCCACTCTGAGACTCCTTTGGGTAGTGAACGGCAGGGTATAAATCCAATCTCTCTTCTTCTTCTTCTTCTTCTTCTTCTTCTTCTTCTTCTTCTTCTTCTTCTTCTTCTTCTTCTTCTTCTTCTTCTTCTTCTTCTTTGTGTAATAGTAAAAAAGTCAAATTCTGGGCCAGCAAGTATTAGGAAAGGAACTGAAAATAAAACAAGGCAGTAACACCTTTATATAGCCCTATATGTGATTACATTTATCTTCCCTGTGAGTCCTGGTGCAGACTTTGTGCCTTTTTTGTATGATATGTCTTCCGGTTGCAGGGTCTGCTTCAGATTTGTTAACCAAGACTTATCTGTGTTATCAAACTGGGAAGTATTAAATACCAGTTTTGCTTCTTGCCCTGCTATTAGAAGGAAAAGGGCTGCCCTAAGTGTCTTGTCTTTCTTATATGTTCCATTGGCCATGTAGACCAGCTGAAAGTTTTGTTTCCACTTCTTTCATTCTTATCAGCATTTCCCTTACCATTCAAAACTGTGGGGGACATTCAGGATTGTTGGCAGCCCCTCCTCTCCACTTCCAAAAGTGAACAAGCATAGGAGAGCTGACCCCACAATGATAGATCCAGTGTTTCATTTCTCTCCTGGCCCTTAAAATATGGTACACAGCTAATCGGAGTCAAACAAGCCTTAATCCCCAACAGGCATGAGAGTCTCATTGAATGTATGCCTGAGATCTGTGTATCATCTGCATGTATCATGCATATACTTAATACTTTTATATATACTAACAGCCTGAATAGCCCAGACTAGCCAGAGCTTAGACGCTAAGCAGGGTTGGCTATGGTTAGTACTTGGATGGGAGATCACCAAGGAAGACCAGGGTCTCTAAGCAGAGTTAAAAAGGTCAAAGGTAAAGGTTCCCCTTGCTCGAAAGCCAGTCAAATCCGACTCTAGGGTTGCGGTGCTCATCTCCGTTTCAAAGCCGAAGAGCCAGCGCTGTCCGAAGACATTTCCGTGGTCATGTGGCCGGCATGACTAAACACCAAGGCGCACGGAACGCTGTTACCTTCCCACTGAAGTGGTACCTATTTATCTACTTGCAATTTCTTGCTTTCAAACTGCTAGGTTGGCAGGAGCTGGAACTAGAGACTCCGTCTTGCGGCACCCGGGTCTCGAACTGCTGAACTACCGACCTTCCACAGGCTGCAGTTCAGCGTCTTAACCACTTGAGCCACTGCAGCTCCTATTGCAGAGTTAGGCAATGGCAAACCACCTCTGTTCATCTCTTGCCTTGAAAACCCTATGGGGTCACCATAAATCAGCTGTGATTTGTCAGCACTTTCTACCACCGTGGGGACAGAAGCTTTCAGCAAATAAACAAATAAATAAAAACTGCAGTCGCTTCATGAAGCTTCCAATTTATTTTAATTCGTACAAAACACTTTTATTCTGCTTTTTCACAATACTATAGGAATGGGGGAAAGCCAAGTGCTATGCTGCTTTAAAAGCCACTTGGCTTTGTGATGCAGATGTGTCCACAACTCCAGAGGGCCAAGTTAGAGGAGCCATACCAGCACATCTATGCACCAACTTAGACGGTGAGGCTTCTGTGGCTCTGATGCTGTTGAAGGGATGGGGGGATCTCTGTTGTCGCTGAGAGACTCAAGAACCTGGCTGTGTCTGAAGTGTTTGGCAGCCTCACACCTACCATTCCCCAGCTCTTCTCAAACACCATCTGTAACTAGGTGCATCGTCATCTGAATTAGCTCTGTGGCCAGATGAGAAGAACTGAGCAGACTAGAGAGTAGGGAATTACATCCTTCCTGTTTCTCCTATCCACGGCAAAACAGGAATAATACATGCTCAGCTATTTACAGCAAGAGATCTTATGAGGATTTTAAACAAATACCAGACATAATATCCCTTGAAGATAGTTTTAGAGAGTAGTTGTGTTGGTCTGCAGTGAAACAGCTAGATTTGAGCCCAGTAGCACCTCAGAGACCAACAAGATTTCCAGGGGATAAGCTGCCAACCTAGCAGTTCGAAAGCAGGAAATTGCAAGTAGATCAATAAGTACCACTTCGGTGGGGAAGGTAACAGCGTTCCGTGTGCCTTGGTGTTTAGTCATGCCGGCCACATGACCACGGAAATGTCTTCGGACAGCGCTGGCTCTTCGGCTTTGAAACGGAGATGAGCACCGCAACCCTAGAGTCGGATTCGACTGGCTTTCGAGCAAGGGAACCTTCACCTTTACCTTTAAGCTTTCGAAAGTCAAAGTTCCCTTTGTCGGATACAAGTAGGAATGGAGATCCATGAGTCCTTATATCCCAGGTAGAAGGCGGGAGGAGTGTTCTAGAGAATGGCGTCAGGAAGCAAATGTACAATGCAAAATGTAATCAGCTTGATTTCGTAACACCCCCTCCCACCTTCTGACTGGGATAGAAGGAATCAGAGATCTCCATTCCTTTTCCTGCTTTGTCTTTGACAAAGAGAGCGTTGACTCTAGAAAGCTTATATCCCTAACTCTTGTTGGTCTCTAAGGTGCTACAGAACTTAAATCATATGCTTGGCAATGAGTTCCACTGGTCAGTTTGATTTTGCTTATGCCTGTCACTGCTGTGAACATGGGACAAGGCTTTCGGATTATTTTTTTCTCCCCCAGACTTCAACAGGAGCAGGTGTCTATGCAGCTAAAGCTCATGACTGTATCCTGAAGGCTGGGGATGAAGGTCTGCTTTATTTGTGCGCCAGATGAACACCTCTAGTCGACCCAGCAATCAGTGCAGGTGAGTCCAGTAAACTGGAACTGAAAAGTGATAGGATACGGAGTCACCTTTTTGGTCCAGAACTGAATCCGAACTGGCTCGGGCCAGAGATAGATTGACCATGTCAAGTGGCTCAGTCTGATCCACTTTGGGGGGGAGGGGCTAGCCTCTCCTAATTCCTTGTACTTGGAAACATTTGGCCAAAGAGATACCCAGTCTTGCCATGCTGAAGCCTATGTAAAATTAACACATGCTGGAGGGGGTATTTTAGCACTCGACTGAAATGGGAGAGCTTAGAATGGCTCTCAGACTTTCCTGAAGCTGAAGAGAAGGCCAGCTGGATGCAGGCCGGGATCAGACTCAGCCAAGGTTTCTGTGTATCCAGCTTGATGGGTCGTCTGTGCCAGGCCTGCCGTTAGAGGCATGGTGTAGCTGGTACCTAAGCTAATGTTAGTATCCTGGTTCCAGTCCTCTCCCATGCTCTTAAACGTTGTGCTGAAGATAGATGAAGATGCTAACCCAGTTTGACAACATCCACTTTGGCAGAACAGCCATTCCCTAACAAAGGGAAGGAGTCTAGCAGGCTACATGCAGCTTCCTTCACCTCTCAAGCACCTTCAGGTCCAGGATCTAAACTAGCAAGAGAATGGCAGCTCCATGGTGGGGAGTGCTTCAATGCGTGCAGCTTCTCCCAAGATAAAGATGCAGCAGAGTAGCTGCACTGCTTGACTGTCTGCCTGTCACAAATGTGTCAGAAACATAAGCACTTCTGGGAGGAGGGGACCATGAGGCAAACCTTTAATCATTGGGGCCGAAGTTGTCTCCCTAATGTTAGAGAGCCACAACAGATGCTTAATACCTTCACTCTGCCATCCGGGTGTTTCACAGACTTTGTTCCAAGCAAACAGCTGTCATGTTTGGTAAGACGATTGGGAAGGTCCCAGAAATCAACATGATGGGCTCAGGATGTGAGGGCTTTGTGTCTGGATCATTCAGTCCTTTGGACAGCAAGTTAGGTGCTACTTTTTCTGACATCTTCCTATCTGCTGTCCTCCCCCCACCCTTTCATTCTCCTTTCCCAAATGTGTTGTATGATTATCTCTAACACACTAGATAACTTGCCATATAATTCTCCATATTTATGGACCCGATGTATGTAACAGATATAATATTGAAAGGGATGGTATTATCTGTCTTGAGTCAACCAGTCTTTACCTCTCATTACCTTAATTGTCTTCCTCTGTTCCCCACCTCCTCAGTTCCCTCAGTTTCTGATCTCTCTTTTGCACCTTGACAGACCAAAAAATCAGGACTGCTCCAGTGACATAGCCGTTTCCCCCTCTTTAGGTTATGAGAGAAGCTTGTGCTCAGCTGTGATTGCAACCGTGTGCTACTATAGCAAACCAAAGCCAAGCAAAGACATTTGTTCATTCAAAAGAAATCGATTGGGATCTTCCCCACAAGAGGAATACTATTGTTCTGGTAGAAAAGAGTAAGAGTCCAGTAGCACCTTAAAGACTAACAAAATTTGTGGCAGGGTACGAGCTTTCGTGAGTCACTGCTCACTTCTTCAGGTATCTGAATAAGTGAAAAGTGACTCAAGAAAGCTCATACCCTGCCTCAAATTTCATTAGTCTTTCAGGTGCTACTGGACTCTTACTCTTTTCCGTACTACTACAGACAGACTACACAGCTACCCATCTTGAGTGATGGTCTGGTGTCAACTCAAGATATTTTGGGATATGATGGAGAAAAGATTTAAATGACCTTGCTTCTTCGCCTGCTTTCCCAATCTTTCAAGCAGATATGCTCAAAAAAGAAAATAGATGTCATACAATACATCATTCTGCCCTTCTATCATTTATTCTCAGAACCGCCATGTGAATTAAGAGAGAGAGAGGGAGAGGGAGTGTTGGGTATTACAAGTTGAAAACACTCAGTATATCTGGGGTTAAATGTTTGTTTATGTTACAGGAAGTCACATGTTTCTCATGTAACCAATGTTCTTTAGATGTAGGAAGCCCAGGAATTTTCTCCCTGATCTAGGAATTTGATTGGGGACTAAAGTGTCATGGTATATTACCATTTTATGGCTTCTCTTCCCGTCTTTGTTTTTCCTGTTCTGAAGAAGAAGGACAGCAGCCATTCTCTCTTCTAGTTTTGTCTTTGTAGTGTAAGGATGTAGCCGATTATGCTCTGTTGTTATTTTCATCCCAGTTACCCTTCCCATGCTAGAATTTAGTAAAAACTTTATATTTTAATCACACATGGACTCTCAGTCTGAATTATTTTACTCAGGCTCTGCTGGACTATTCTATCTCTGCTAAAAACCATTTTTTAAAATATCTCACTATCACCCAACAGGGAGAGATTGGCCTAAGGCCACCCAGTGAGCTTCATTCCAGAGTGCAGATTTAAAACCTAGATCCTAGTCAGACGCTCTGACTATTGCACCACACTGGCTGAAAGTAGGGAAGAGATGCCAAAAAGCAAGACTACAGGTTCCTCAGTTCAGCAGCCTCCCACCTTTACCCTTCCCAGCCAAAGAGCAGAGCAGAAAAGGTGCTTCTCCTGTGTAGAGCAGCCTACAACCAATCAGCAACAGATGAACCATCTGTCCTCCCCCCCATTCTAAGATTTGACTGCTGGAGCAGCAAACTCACAGTAACTGAGCAAGAAGGGAGGACATTAGACTGGAGAGCATTTGTACTTCTTTTTAAAGGGGTCTGTAACCTTCACCTTTTTGGTATCATAGTATTTGTAACGACAGTGCCCATCACTACCTCTACTGCAAATACTTCCGGGGGGGGGGGGGGGATCCCTCAACACAGCAGCATAATACAAGGTTTTCCCAATATGATGGGCGATTATATATTAATGATGCACATCATGCAAGTCCAGATCCATCCCAGCCCATGAGCAGTACTGAGGGCTATCTGGGTTAAGCAGAAATCCAGGAGCTAAGCATGTTCACTCTGAGGTCAGTGGAATTTGTTCACGAGTATGTTTGTTTAGGATTCCAGCTATAGATTTGTTGCAATTTCTTGTTTTGCATACTACTATGCATTTTTAGAATACATGCTGATGCATTAATTAATATGATATAGAATGTAACAGTAAATTGCTTGCCCCTTGGGAAACTGTGAACCCTACAGTGCTGAGATCACTCACTTCCAGCGATACTCTGCTAGTGAGCCTGAAATATGAGGGAAACTAATACGTGTTTATTTTAAACACTTGTACCCTGTCCCTCAACAGAAAATTGTGGCAGCTAGCAACATGATTTAAAACAGTTAAAATCATAGTCATCATGATAACATCATGATAACATTTTTTTTAAAAAATCATTAAAAACCACTAAGCAGACAACAATAAAATGCTGGGGGAAACAAATAGATGGCAAATTTGGCACCAGGCAAGCTTCTCTGTGGAGGGAATGTTAAGAAGGATATAAGATGAGGGTGGTAGAAACAAACAGCAGCCAATTTAATTAGTTTAAAACAGGCACAACATGTTTACAGTGACTTGCCTCAGATGGTAAATGGGTTATGTTGTTTTGCACCAGTTCAAGTTTCTGCATTGTCTTCAAGGGCAGCCCCATACTGAGTATGGTACAGTAGCATGGCTCAGCATGGCCAAGTTAGCTGGGTCCAAAAAGGGATTTACCTTAAGCAGATGAAGCAGAAAAACCAGCCACTGTGCTAGCAATCCTCTTAGAAAAAAGCAGGAACTAACAAAGCTCTTAAGCTCTTAAATGACTCCGATGAGGACAGTCTCAGGCTCTCCAGTGTGGAAAGCACGGTTCCCTTCAGGACTTCTGCCTTGCAAACCAGAATCACACCTCTGTTTTGCCATGGTTCAACTTCAGCTTGTTTTCCTTCCACCACTTTACTGTAATTTTCTTTTAAGGTTTTATTGAAAATTTAGCATCGGATACAGTGACAATAAACTGTCATAAACATATCAGATCACAGTAAATAATGAAGTATCAATAAATTGACATAGTAAAACACCTATAACACAATTCTGATCAAAAAGGTCTTTGTTTTGAGCAATAAAATTTAAAACAGGGTACCAAAAATTATAATAATCAAGAGAGGCAGAGTAAGGGACTTTATTTGAGGTTTGTATCAGTATCCTTCCCATTGTGAGATAATCCCATATGTTCCTATAGTTGACACACGTTGGCCAAGGAGAGAAACAGCTGCTTCTGTTGGGGAGGGGGGGAGATCTGGGTGCCATCAGCATATTGACCGAGACCCAACTCTGGAGGTACAAAGAACCAGGTCTAAGGTTTCACATTAATGTGGAAAGACATAAGAGACAATACTGAACCCTGGAGAATTGTACAGGAGAGTTCCCATATAGCTGACTCAGCTAAATCACAGCTGCTGGAATCCTGTGCAGAGATGGAAGAAGTGGTTTAAATCTTCCACCCCCACAGTTTCACTAACTGAAACAACTCCCAACCCATGCTGCAATTAGTTCACTTTGCCACCTCACTCCTACCCCACCCCCCACCCCGCACAGGTCCTGTACCATTGTGATCTGAACCGGGACCCACAGAGATAATTTAGCTTGCAAAGAGAATCTAGCTTTCTTCTCAATTATCCAGCCTTCAACAGCAGCTAAGAGCTAAAACGAAAGTTTCCCCCCATCACTCTGCAAAGCAAAGAAGCGGTCACTTTCTGTGCTGTAAGTACGCATCAAGGAAGCTCACCGAGGCTCGTGCTGGGGATTTAATGTTTTCTTTTCTTCCTTTTTTCACTGGCTGCATTCTTTACATTTTTGTATAGCTGCCAACAAAACTAAATAAAATGGTTTTTTAAAAAGTGTTTTCTTTCAGAACAGCTTTGTAAATACAGCATCAGTATTGTTGATGGGAATTCTTCAGGAGAGTAACCCATGTTATTGATACTGAAAGAAGAGAAATTTCAGCCTCTGTGTCTACAAAACAGAGGGAACGTGGATATTTAGAGCTACAGGATCTGGGCAAAAGTAAACAGGAGTCTTGAAAGTTGAACCAAATTTTATTTCAGCATAAACGTCTGTGGACTGGAGCCTACTTTTTCAGATGCACTGAACGAATCCTTACTCTGTAGTCTGCCAGAAGACTCCTTTTTTATTTTTGTTGCAGCAAACTAAAATGGCTACCCCCCTGGAATCTACGCAGTCATATGTGTTTTGTGAGAGTTGTGGTCTTTAAACACTTCTTTAAAATATTTTAAAATATTCCCTTGGTATTTTTTAAAAGCTCCATCCGAGTCTGTGCAGAAAGAGAAGAGGCCAATGAATGCAGCAGCAGAAAGACTGATATCTTTTGAGCAATGAACCCACTACACACCACATTTTGATTAGGTGTTCAGTCTTCTGTCTCCTGAACTGAGTTGAGCAGGAGTTTATTCTCATGTTATGGTGGGATCCTGTACACTGCCCTGATTGTCTGGAAGTCAGCAAAATCACAAACCCACGTATCCCTGTTTCAACATAAAAAAACGGGGGGGGGGGAGAGAAATTAACAATTAATTGTATAACGATATATGTAGCACTTTATAAATTAAAAAGAAAAGACATCAGTCTGAAGGATGGGGGAGGGGTAAGACAAACTACAGAATCATTTATCACTGCTCAGTATGTCTCAAATATGTTTCAAGGATGCCAGAATGTCAGGGTTGAACTCAGGACAAGAAAAGACTGAATGAGTCCTGGTGTGCCTATACGACTGACATTCACCCACTGGCTGTACCTCTGGAGTGTGCATGAATGCTTCAGTCCAAAATGAGTTCTCTCATCTTCTGTCCTTAGCTCACTGGAGGTCCTCTAAGTGACTTTGATTGTCAGATGAGTAGAAGGGAACCCAGAGATCAATTCTCCACATTTTCAGACCCTTTTACAATTGATGTCAGCAATGTGGAGATGCCACAGACAACCAAACTGGCACTTTTATGACATTGCTTTCCAGTCTGAAGCCATCGCATATAATTATGCATGGTGAAATCTAATGTAATAAAAAGTATTAAAGACCCTAATCTTAAACTATCCCAAAGGCAGCAGCCCTTCTTTGGGTGGAGGTAGCCATTTTGCAACCTCTTCTGGGCTTAGTTCACAGTGCTGTTCCTGACTTTTTAAATAATTGAGAATTCCACATCCTATAATATACAACAGCATACAGTATAACAAAGAAAAGCATAAAACCAGGAAAACAAATTCTGCATGAACTGCATTGAACAAATAACACTTCAAGATACAAAGACTATCGCACAATGAAAGATGACCAAACAATTATGATTAATTGCGATTCATTAACTAATTACTATTTCTCTTATTCTTTTTGTAAGTCTTTTTCAGTCCTTAAGATTCCAGTGTCCCATAACATAACTATTCTTTGAACATCTTGATGTTTTTGCAATAGAGTTAGTTTCAATTGGTTTAAACAGCTCTTTTACTTTAATCAACCAATCTCTTGACTGATGGTCTAAAATTTGACTTCCATGTTTTTGCAAAGACAAGTCTTGCTACAGTTAATAAGTCTAAAGCAATGATATGGTATTGTTTAGAGATTGAGTCTACATAGCTCAGTACTACAAGTTCAATTGTATTGTCTACCTTGAATTGAAAAGCCTCTGTCAAAAAACACATTATCCTATCCCACAACATTTTTGCGCTGTCACAATACCATTACTTATGAAGAAAATCTGCTCCTGATTTCTTGTAGAACCAACAGTTAACACTAACATTGCTACAGATTCTTACCATTCTAACCAGCAACAAATGCCATTGATGCAGCATCTTACACAGGCCCATAGCTAATGCAGAGCCCACGGGGCCTGGCCCCCTTGCATTTCTTCAGGGCCACCTCCCTCCCGGGCTGTCCCCAAAGTGCCTCAACTCGCCACCTGTACGCTGCGCTGCCTCCAACCTGGCTGCCCAACAACTGAGCTCCTTGGGCACTTCAGAAAAGTGGAATCCTTTGTCCCCAGAGCTACCTTCTGACACTCCCCTCCCCTTTAAACTCAGCCAAATTGCCACCAGCCTCTGCCAGCTTCTCTTCCTCACCATCCACCCACTCTTAACCACAGGACCAGTCTCTGTACTCCAGCCCGCGTGCGCCTGCTTTAAAAACTGCCTGCCTCCCCCCCTGCTGCCCAAGTCCCCCCAACAAGCCCCGCAGAGGTTTTTCTAAGGAAGTCGCGGAGAGCGCGCACCAGAGGCGCCAAGGGGCAGCCCTTTACTTGCACTCTGAGCTGCCCCCATGGAGCATGCTCCCTCCTGGCTTCTGTGACCTTCGTGATTGGAGGCGATGCGCCGGGTGGAGGGGAGTGGAGGAGGACACCCGCCACCGCTGCTGCCACCACCTCCCTTGACCCCCCCACTCGCCGCGTCCTCCCGCCCAGCGAAATGGCCAAGAGAGCATGTGGCCTGCTGCCGCTGGCGGAGGGTAACCTGGAACTTTTGATTAAATTGGCTGCCGGCCCCCCCATAGCCCCCTCCCAAAAAAGTCCCTAGCTACGGGGCTGATCTTACAGATGTTCTCCTTGAATAAAATTGAAACAGAAAAGGAAGAGCCTTTAGAGAAAGAATAGGACCAAACTTCCAAATCTATAGCCTATCCTAGTGATTTTTGCCATTTCTTAATGTGATTAGGGATCTCATTACTATGAATTGAAATTTTAATACCATGAATCTCCTCAGATTGCCTGATATAGATTGCAAAAACAGCAAAGCTGATCAGGGGACTCCCTGTTTGACACTCCTGGGCTGTGAAAAGACTGGCAGCTTGGAGCAATATGGCGCTGCCTCTATTTGCAGCGGTTTAATAGTTGCAGAAAGTTTTGATCCGACATCTGATCCCGAACCAGCTTCACTGCGCACTTGCCCCATGGTCAGTCATTCAGATTGTTGTGGCATTCTTTTTTTCTTTTTTCCTTTTGTCTTTCACCCATGTGCATAAGCACGTATCCAAAGCTCCAGCTCCTTTTTGACAGCTCCACAATCTCTCTGCCAAGTACTCTAACCCCTCTCAGCCTCCCCTTGGCCTCTTTTCCATGGAATACAGGGGGGGGGGATGCAGATTTACATGAGAATAGTGCCATTGCCTTCAGTGCCTTTACCCTTTTGCCAGTCATGGGATGCTCTCAGATTCTGACACATAAACAGGAGAGAGGGGTTTGGGGGGATTTGTCACTCAAAAACAACTCCCCCAGAGACTCCTGATTCAGAATGACTACTTGGCCCCAGTGATTGACAATGCCAGGGACAACTATGCGCTTATGCGAACATCACTATCTGATCCAAAAAACCAAAAAGGAGATGGAAATGGAAGGGGAGGTTCAGACTTCCCAAATGGCTTGACTTCACAAGAGGGGAGTGCAGACATCCGGAAATGCAGAATGAATGCATGGGGATCCATTAGCACCAGAATTCAACTACTGTCTATTTACTCCATCTCCAACTTGTCTTACAATGGGGTGAGTACAACTGGGGAATGGCTGCCCGATATGGCTGTGTGAACCAGCTGGTTTAATCCGTTATGGAAAAGTAACTATATCGGGCAAACTGCCTGTCTAACCACAGCCCTAGGTAGTTTAAATGGAGCAGAGAAACAACTTGAGATTGCCAATCTAGCAAGGGAATCAAAGTAAATAATATTAGCCAAATTCCTAAAACAATCTTTGAAACCAAAAGTTTTAAGTGCTACCAGCAGACATTCTGGTTCCACCCAGTCAAATGCTTTTTCTGTACCAAGAAATATAAATGCTAAATATTGGGCTAAACTGCATACTTTTCTTATATTTATCATTAAAGACTGTTTAGTTATAAAACCAGTCTGGTCCTTGTCTATACACTTATCAATAACTTTAGCTAGGCGGCAGTGTTCCCTCTAAGCTGAGTTAGTGTGAGCTAGCTCACAGTTTTTAGCTTCCGGGTCACACATTTTTGTCTTAGCTCAGGAAGAATGGTTCCGGAGCAAACTGATTTATGCAGCAGTCAAATCGCTTGTTCACAACTTTAATGCCAGGAGCTCACATAGTAGAATTTTTGCTCACAAGACTCCACAGCTTAGAGGGAGCATTGCTAGGCGGACTGCTAAAAATAACTTTGTTAAGATCTTTTAGTAATTATTTAATAAAGTTATAGGTCTATATGAGCTAATCTCATTACTATCTACTCCAGGCTTAAGAATTAGTATAATTTTGCACAAAGTCCAAGACTTTGGAAGAA
>NW_015175972.1:493433-504727 GCF_001447785.1 Gekko japonicus | reverse complement strand
GTAAAAGCCTGATAATATTCTTCAGTAAAACAATCTAGTCTAGGTGATTGTTTTGTGTGTCAGAGATCTGATACTTAAAACCACTTCTTCTGTCATTAATGGGTTGTCTAACATATTTGTGTCTTCTTCAGTTAATTGTGCAATCTTAAATTTCCTAAAATAATGCTTCATTTTCTCCATACCTGGGCTGTGTTCATACAGGTGTTCATACAAGCTTTAAAATTCCTGTGTGGTTTGTTTGTTCTTGGTTATAAGAGAGGCTTTACTGTTTCTGATTGCTACAGTCGCTTCACAGACCTTTCTTTCATTAACTCCAGCAGCTTAAAAAGTTGCCTGTTTTGTCAGTCCTTACTTGTATAGCTCTTTGACATGAGTACCCTCACTGCACACTGTCTCTTCCTGTATGAACCCAGGTATCAATTGTGATGCTTGCGCCAGCATCTCCTTGTTGTCCCATCCCATAGTACGATCATAATGGCTTTAGCCCATTTTCAGTAGTAGCTTGCTTTACCATTGGAGGTAAGTTGCTTATCTTTTTGGCTAGTTGATATATAAAGGCATAAATGCAGTTGTGTTTATGAGGACTTTTTCATAACAATGATGATTATGACATTTCAAGCCCTTCACAGTATGAGACCCACAAGACTGTCTCCTCCCACACATTTCTATGCACCAACTATGGCAGCCACCGTGCTGGGCATTCCCCCACTTAGGGTAGTCCACCTGGCCTCAGCTACAGCCTGGGCCTTTCCCATTGTGGCTCCCACTCTGTGGAGGTCCATTAGTGGCTATTAGCTGCAACGTATAGATAGGAACTCTGAGTCTGGAGCAAGTGATGCACTGTATTCTTGATGCTGGGGGGGGGGGCAACAGTGGAGGGCTTCTAGTGTCCTGGCCCCATTGCCGGACCTCCTGATGGCACCTGGTATTTTTGGCCACTGTGTGACAGAGTGTTGGACTGCATGGGCCATTGGCCGGATCCAGCATTGGCTTCTCTTATGTTCTCTTATGTTCTTATGTTCCCTGAAGAGGGGAGGGGAACACTCTTTTTGGGGATCCTGAGGAGTGCTGCAAGACATTTTTTTTGCCAGGGGTTTTGATAAGGTATGAACAGCAGGTATCTCGAGGGGAGGTAATTTGGTAATTAATACCTCACCTATTACCAGTCTTTCCCTTTATCACAGTATATTTCATTTCCCTGTGATGATATGGTCCTTTGATATTTCACTTAAGCAGTACATGCAACCTTCACCATGGGAGAAGAGCCTTTTTGTTTGGGTTGCTCAAATGATAAAACCAACCCTTTTGCCACATAGAGATTTTGCATACAGCTCAGATCAATGTGTGGTCAGCAGTGGGACAATCCTGCCCCACTGTGTTCCTTCTGTACACTGATGGTCCCACGTATTTAGTCATCAGCCTGGAGCTCTTGTAAGCTCTCCACTTTTTGATCATACGTCATAGTATTTTTAGGTTGTAGAAGAGCCGCCAGTAATGCCAACCCTGAAAGAAAACCTTGCCTTCTGGGTTGCTCCATGTAACCATTCGGGAATTCAGATATGAGGAGAGAACACCCAGACTGGCTGTTCAGCAGCTATTCTGAACACATGGAATGATTTTGAGAAATTAAGCTTAGGGATGGAATCTCCACTAAATCTCTTTCCGAAGCCCAAATCCTATTTATATGAATTTCACTCAAACACAAACAATTCATGTGTTTGATCCTCTCCTAAAGCAGTGGGGAGGCCCAAGGCCTTGCTCTGGTGTCTCAAATTAAATATAATCACAGTAGGCCTTGCTCAGCAATAGGTCTTTAGCTGGCTCCACAACAACTGGCATCTTGTGTCTCTGGGAATGACTTGGCTGCTGATGCCATTTGGCAGAGAGGGGGAAAGGAGGCAAACAGCACATTCTGCCACAGAAAAGGCTAATGTTCAGCTTTGCCTCTTTTGCTCATAATGATGGGTGTATTTTGACTTCTAGCAGTCCGACGTGACCCACTGCAAGTCATTACTTTCACTTGGCTTCTTTGATTTGCTTATCAACCACAGTTAGAGCTTCTTTCTTCTTCTTCTTCTGATATAGGATTGGTGCCAAATTTGAAAGCTAGAACCAACTCTTCTGGAGAGGGACATCGCTATGGGATTTGCAGACATTCAAATACACAGTTCAGGATTTTACACAAGTCTTATCAAGGAGAAGAAGAAGAAGAGATTGGATTTATACCCTGCCCTTCACTACCCAAAGAAGTCTCCGAGCGGCTTACAAACTCCTTTCCCTTCCCCTCCTCACAACAGACACCCTGTGAGGTAGGTGGGGCTGAGAGAGCTCTTGACAGAAACTGCTCTTTTTCAAGAACACATCTGACAGAACTATGGCTTGCCCAAGGTCATCCAGCCAGGTGCAAGTGGAGGAGTGGGGAATCAAACCTGGTTCTCCCAGATTAGAGTCTGCGCACTTAACCACTACACCAAACTGGCTTATCAAGGGACTCAACAGAGATGAGTGGATCACAATAATTAGCTATGATGACATCTCTCTAAATGTCTGTTTCTGCCTCCTCTACCCCCCCCCCCCCCAAAAAAAACCTTTAAAAACTGATACAAGGGGGAAAGTACTGGGTTCAGTCTGTAGTCAAGCACTGCAAACCTGAGTAGACTTATTTAGAAGAAAAACTTCCTGGGTATCCGTACGACTTATTTTCAAGCAAATGCAGCTAAGAATGTGCTTTCTAAAATCCAAGACCTTCCTTCAGCTGGAAAATGATAGTATTACAGCCTATATAGGACTCCTATATATGATTACCCAAAAGTAAGCCCTACTTGATTTCCTTGGAGCTTACTCCCACACTAGTGAGTTTACGATTGCTTGTTTTCCTATCCTTAAATGCTATTCCCTTTCTTCTATGGAATCCATAATACTTTGGGGGGGGGGATTCTGTAACTAAAGATTACTAAAAAAAATTCTATTACTGAGTAGATTCTTGATACCAATATGAACAAAGCTTCGTTCTCTGAATCTCGATTCCTATTTTTTCAAAACAGCAAATGAATATTGTTTTTGTTTTTATTTTAAGAATTTGGAGAGTACATCAACCACAACAGTCTTACAAAGCTCTACTTAAAGACTGGGACCCAAGAAAGCTCAATGGGTCTCCCACTTCATGGTGTCTCAACGTATGCATATCCCATCAGGTCTGCCCTCTCTAGTCCCATGATGTTTTGCACAAATGACTTTATTTTTTTTGTAAGAAAATATGTTTTATTAGGCAGTTTTATGAGGCCTGACAAAATGCCTCATAAATAACCCAGCAGGAAATATGGGGTAAATAAAATCTTTACAACTTTATCATAAACCTGAGAAGTGTTTGGTTTCTTTAAGAATGGAATGAGCAGGGTATTTCATTAAGAGAAACGACATGCTCCCTAAAGCTAAGCAATTACCAGCGCAATCCCTTTTTAACCTGTAATTCAGTCAAACAGGTTTGGTGGCAGCCGGGAATCTAAAGGGCCTGTTTGGACATCAGGGTCATGCTCAGCACTTGTCTCCCATCTATTCAAGATCTGTGGCCTGCATATTCACTCACTGACTGGGATGTTTAGAAAGTCAGTTCCTTACATGAAAATTAGCAGCAGATTGAAAAAAATTGATTCACCAATAAATCATGATATCATATGCAAATTAAGGACAGATGCCACTACATAGCTCAATGCCCACTGAATCTGATTCCCAACATGGAGGCAGGCAATGGCAAACCACCTCTGAATGTCTCTTGCCTTGAAAACCCAACGGGGTTCACCAAAAGTGAGCTGCAACTTGGCAGCACTTTCCACCACCACCAAGTGTATCCTCCTAACTTAGTACTGCCAGCATTCTATGGACTATGTAGTATAGCTTCCCATTCAGCATTTGATGGACAACATAAGTGACTTTCATACAGAAGCGATTCATTGTATGGTAGTTACCATGATAAAGGGGGATGCATTTCCATGGGGCCTGAAGGCAAGCTCCATCACAGAGCTGTAGAAATATCCACTTCAACAAAAATCTATTACCTTACAAAGTTACAAGTACCCAAGGATCTATTACCATATAGCCCCAAATAGGGTTGCCAGGTTCTTACCAGCTGTTGGTGGGGGGCTCCAGCCTGCTTTTTGGGATCTTCTGGCATGGAGCGTGACACTCTAGTTTTTTGGGGCAAAACTCTATAGTTTTTTGCCCTCAAAGCCAAAACCCCCAGTGACCGCTATGCAATGACATCACTTCCAGATGACATAATTGTGTTGAGGACATCAGTGGGTGACATCCCTGTTTTGGGGTGGGGCTTCCACTGCTGGCCAGCTGGCCAGTGGAGGATTGAAGCCCCAAAAATCAGGGGAAACCCCGCCTGGACCAGGATTTTGGCAACCCTAGCCCCAAAAGTGCATATTCACATCTTAAAGTTACATTATTTTTGTTATTAAATGTAATACGTCATTCCCACAACACTAAAATATTCACCGTTTCAAAATTTAGGAGCACATTACAAGCAATCACCCATATGATGCCCCTGTATATTTTTGCCTTTAAAATAAAGCCGCTTTGGAAGGATTGGATTCTGGGCAGACAAGCAAGGAGAGGAAAGCATAAGCTTTAACCGAGAGTTACCAGATGTCCTCTTTTTAGATGGTAAAAATGAGTGAAAAGGCTTAGAAGACTGGTGGTAAGATAAGGCCAATTCTCACACTACTTGTTCATGCAAGTAGATTTACTCTTGTGGACAGGAGCACATGTGTCTTGTATTTACGGGTGGTATTTAGGGGTGGTATGTTGCCAGTTCTTTCTTCAGAATGTGTGTTCTGCCTCAGTGCTGTTCTTTGATCAACTGGCATCTTAGGGACAGGGTGTCTTGCGTAAACAAGCTGGGAAAGATTGAAGGTCAAAGAAGACGGGGAAGGCAAAGGATGAGATGGTTAGACAGTGTCATAGATGCAATGAACATGAAATTGAGCCAACTTCAGAGGACGGCGGAAGACAGGAAGGCTTGGCGTGATCAGGTCCACGGGACCGCAAAGAGTCGGACTCGACTGTGCGACTGAACAACAACAACATTTTTCATACCAGCACAAAACAGGGTCAATTCCTGCATCCACTTTAATGTCCTAAATGAACTGAAAAGGAAAAGCCAAGTTTGCAAGCATGTGAAGTTTATGTGGTGCTGTATGTGATATGCATGTAAAAATATCATAGCAGATTTTTGTTTTGTTTTTAAAGAAAAGCAGCTTCCAGAGGCTGTGATTCTGAGTAGAGAAATGGCAGGGATGCTCAGCCTTGGACTTTTCCAGACACTGCCACCCAAACCCACTTTTCATGCCTCCGGATTGCTTACAGAAGCACATTTGAAAGCTGATTAGAGGACAAGCAGCTTGGGAGGCAATAGGGAGTAGAACAATGGTGAGCAGAGAAAGAGTTAAGCTAGGGTTACCATATTTCGAAAAGCAAAAAAGAGGACACATTTCCCAACTGACTACTTCAAACAAGCAATCACTATGACAAATCTCATTCAATTCAAGATGGTTATGGAGTGACTAGTTGCCCTGCTTTGGAGGGAGGGAACCTTGGTTCATTCCCCGTTCTCTTCTCAAATCAGCTTTCTGACAAGACTCAGATCAGGGCCCTGTGCTCTCCTGTGTAGTCCAGTTCTGTGCAGAAGGATTCCAGGAGTCCCTTCAAGTTCTCATCTCCTGTCACGGAGCTTCCCGAAAGCACGCTGAACCAGTGTTCCCTCTAAGCTGAGTTAGTGTGAGCTAGCTCACAGATTTTTAGCCTCCGGCTCACACATTTTTGTCTCAGCTCAGGAAGGCTGGCTCCAGAGCAAACTAATTGATGCAGCAGCCAAATCACTCACTCACACCTTTAATGACAGTAGCTCACAAAGTAGAATTTCTGCTCACGAGACTCCACAGCTTAGAGGGAGCATTGCGTCTGAACCTCTCCCTCTGTGTTCTGCTCCTCTCACAAAAACCTGGCCAGAATCTCTCATTTCATTTTCCCATTGCCTTTATTTCTGAGCAGCCTTCAAAGGAATAGGCTTTGCAAATGTGACAACAAGATGAGGCGTTGGGAAGAAGGTGAAAGGGCCCCAGCCAAGACCCACCAGTGCTCCAAGCAGCAGCAGCAGCAGCAGCAAAGGAAGGCAGTGTTTTGAATAATCACATGAATCAAGCATGACATTATCTAGAGTGAAATGCTTGGGAAGGGGTTTCCCATGTACTGCTCTGACCTGAAAGGTTGAATCCACAGGGACCTTAGAAGGATTTTAAAATGCAAAAGACAAAAGCTAAATGAGAAGGAAACGATATTTTATTTAAACTTGGCATCAGGGGAGATGGTGACAGGATCACAGAGATAATGCGATGGGACTAAGAACAGATAACGCGGCAACATTTGGGGCTTTCATTCAAGCAGGGTATGCCACCAAGAAGCCAATTCCCTCCCCCTTTGTTTGACACACTGTCACTCACTTTCCAGGAGGGAGAACAGAGCAGCAGAATCCAATGCTATTAGAGGAATAAGGATATCTGGGCTGACAGCAGAACTGCGGTGCGTTGCAGGAACAAGGAATTCAGATCTGAGTTGTTTCTCACTGAGGAATTTACAGGTTAGAGACCAAAACTTGTGCTTGCTTCTTTAGGACATTGGCTTGCGAATGCTAGCTTTCCTTGTTACAGGAATCACACCATTCTGATCTTTCAGAACTTACAGCTAGGGTTGCCAGCCTCCAGGCGGGGCCTGGAGATCCCCCGCTTTTACGATTGATCTCCAGCTGATAGAGATCAGCTCCCCTGGAGAAAATGGCTGCTTTGAAGGGTGGACTCTATTGGCATTGGACCATGCCGAGGCCCCTCCCCAAACCCCGCCCACTCCCGGATCCTCCCCCAAAGTCTCCAGGTATTTTCCAACCCAGACCTGGCAACCCTACTTACAGCATACACCCTAATTGCAGGTGTGTCCATATCTTATGTGCATAACTCGAAGCATAGGCAGCAAGTCTGGAAAAAACATTTTCATGAGGACACTAGAACACACATAGGCAGAAAGTCTGCTGTGTAGATAAATGTGCAGCTCATGCTCATCCCTGCTTTTCTCCCTAGGACACCCAAGGGGCTTTCAAAATCATTCTCCCCTCATCTATTAAACCTCCACAATAACCTTGTGAGGTAGCTCAGGCTGTGAGAGAGTGGCTAGCCCATGGCTACCCAAGAGGCTTCCGTGATTGAGAGTGAATCGGAACCTGAGTCTCCCAGGCCCAGTTCCTTCTCTGACACTTTAACCACTACACAACACTCGCCTAGGCCACTACGTAGATGGCGCAAGATCAGTATCGTACTCTAATGTACGTGGACAGCTGGGATCAGACATGCAGCACTGCAAGAGCATACCCTGACCTCAAAACAAGCCCTGTGCCTCTTTTACAGGTACAGTTCCAATCCTCTCACCATGTAGATCTCACCTGCCAACTGCATCTGCTTGGCGAACAAAACACAGGCTGCCCATCAGTCACCGGGCTCAGTATTATAAAGCCTTTCATGGCCTTGGACCCTCATATCTGCAAGACTGCCTCTCCCCCTATGCTCCACCATGACAACTTCACTCATCAGAGCAGGGTCTCCTGCAAACAGGCAAACCCCCAAACCTGCAAAGAGGCAAAATCAGCAACTGCCCGTACACATGCCTTCTCCGTTGTGGTCCCCATCTTGTGGATGGACTACCTGAGGAGATCAGGAAGACTCTCGTGGTCTTCTGCAAACTGCAAAATTGAATTATTCCAGAGGGCTTTTCTACACAGGCAAGACAGTTGCACTGTACTAAATGATTCCCAAAGTGACTTAGAAAAATTGTTAGGGACTGTGGTCTATATTACGGTGTATAGCTTGCTGAAACTAGGATCCTACTATGGCATTTTGCATCATTGAATGTGTCATGTTAACATCTATGCTTTGCTTCAGTTCTGTTTTTAGACTTCTGAATAGTTCTACAACCCTAGTCTATCAGGCCTCTGTTGTATTGATTCACTCTGCATAAGTTCCAGTGAGAAAGGCGGACTATAAATAACATAAATAAATGAATCTGCCTTGAGTCCTTCAGAGGAGAAGGAAAAGTTAAAAATGAAGTAAAATAACTAGTGAGTTCATGAGGCAGAGAGAACATCTGAAGCATTTTAGTTCATTCATTCTTTGTGTTACCCATCCCTATCATTAGAGAGACAGACAGACAGATAAAAAAAGGTGGCAGGGATGAAAGTAGACATATCTGAAGGTAAAAGGAGAAAACTAAAGATCGTGAAATGTTATGAACAGTAAGTGTGTTGGGGACGACTGTTTATTTCAATGTTTATGGTATGTCTTGTTTTAGACTGGTTCCTGTTTGCATTGTTTTCCAGTTCTGTAATCCTAGTCCTATTGCATTATTACTTAACACTGTCATCCTCCAGGTGGGGCCTAGAGATCTCCTCAGATTATGACATCTCCAGACTACAGGGGTCAGTTCCTCTGGAGAAAATGGCTGTTTTGGAAGGTGGACTCTGTGGAATAGGGTTGCCAGACACACACACACACACACACCGTGGAAGCAGGGGTCCCTTACTGCCAGGTCCCACTGCCCCGCCAACAATCAGATGGTTTGCAGAGGGGACTTACCTGGAAAAAGAGTGAGGCCCAGTTGACGGTGCAGCAATATATCTACGTCATTTCCAGTGTGACCTGGAAGTGCCGTCATCACGTCGGCAATGTCAGGGTGATGCTCTGATATTTGGGTAAAAACTCTGTGGTAGAAGCCAAATTTACCATAGAGTTTTTGGCCAAATACCAGAGCATTGCAATCTTTTATTGACATGGATGCATCTTCATACGTATGCTGTATAAGTGCAAAACACATATTGTTGGAGGAGCAGTCCAGATGGCAAAAAAACAAAAAATCCAAAAACTGAACTCACATCATTTTAAGTGTCAAAACAACCCTTCACTGGATCTAGAATCATTGTGTAATCTCTTGTTATGCACAAGTTTAATGGGAAAGGGGGAGCCATTCTGTGGTGGGAGTTGCTGGGCTGCAGACAGGTTGCTTCTTCCCTCTGCTTTCATTCTGAAAAAAACAATGAGTGGATGTGCATTCCAGCACATAGCCTAAAACTAAAGGGGGGGGAGAGAAATCAAACGAATGGGGCACTGCCATTGGGGGAGCTTTCCTGGTATTTGCTAAAGGCACCTTCTCCAAGGTTTTACACGCGTACTGGTGGAGTGCTACCTACAGAATTCTAAGCCTCTAAAAGAAACTGAGAAATAAAGACAATTTGTTGGGTTTTTTAAGATTAAATTGTCCATCACTCTTAATGTCGTTATCAGTGCTTAATGGGAGTGGACATACTAACTGGTTTGGAGAGCAAATTGCTGCTTTCCGAGAGAGGAAATTACACTGTTTGAGTGCTAAGAAAATATGATTTTCCTTCAACAGGCATGTTAGCCAAGGAAAGATATTTGAGCTCTCTGCAACAACTAACAATGGTAGCTAATTGCACAGTTAAAAGGACCTTAATACATCACTAATATAATTTCTTTGTTATGTACTGAAAACAACCGGTGAAGCAATCATTACGATAATGCATTAAAACCAACCCTAGATCAAGCTAGTGGTAAAAAAAACACACCTATTGACCAACAGATCTCCCCCTTTTTTCTAGTAAAAAATAATTTGAGAACATCTGATAACTTCCATTACTGCAGGTGGTGCTCATCATGCATTTTGAACCCCATGTTCCTCTCTGGTGTTTTTCTGTTTATCCCTTTCTCTGACCCACAACTAGCAACTCTACCCTTCTGCCTAGTTCTGCTGTTTCCCTGGATATGTTTCTAAAAGGCCACATTTCCTTTAATCCCTTTGGCTATAATTAACTCATTCTGCATTTTTTTTGCCCTTATCTTCCTTTTGCAAGCTCTAACTGACTGAATATTCCTGTTTAGTTGCCTCTCCTCTTCTTTATTTTCAGGGCAACTTTTCTTTTTGATCTTCTTAGGTTTTGCAGCTGTCTCCTGCACATTCTTATTTCTTTCATTTTTCTTTCTTTTTTCTTCCCGTCTCCCCCACCATTTCACTTAACTGTTGCATCATTTAAGATTCCTGGCCTTTTCTCCTGCAATTATTTATTTATTTATTTGATTTATTCCATTTGTATTCCTCTCTTCCTGGCAGCATACATGGCAGTTATTGTCACAATGACACTAAAGCCTTATAGCTGTCAAATTAAGAATCCAAGAATTTTAGAATGATTGTGCTTTAAGGAACATTCTTTACTGAAATTTTAGGGCTCATTGGTATATGATTTTTTTGTAGGGGTTGGTCTAAATCCCTGTATCCGGTTCTTGCAAGCTACCTAGCAACTGCGTGAGGAGGAGATGTTGAACGCCACTTTCAGTTCTCTCCAGGGAGGGTATAAATATCTAAATAAATATGTTCATTCTGCAGACTTTTGGGTATTTAGTTTCTGTAGATATAACAGTGGAGGTATGGGCTTGTACCTGAGAGCTCCCCTCTCCACACAGTATCTTATGTATGTAGCCCAATGTGTGAAGGCTCTGTGTACATGGTCTGTACCAGGGCTTTTTTTGTAGAAAAAGCCCAGCAGGAACTCATTAGCATAATAGGCCACACCCAATAGCATAAACCTATTAGCATATTAGGCCACACCCTAACAGCACAGCTCATTAGCATATTAGGCCACACCCCATGTTACCAGAAGTGTGGTCATCCAGCCACACCCACCTTTTGCTTCTTATTCTGTTTACCTTGTTTGTTGTCAAAACCCAGGGCTTTTTTGGTAGCAGGAACTCCTTTGCATGTTAGGCCACACACCCCTAATGTAGCCAATCCTAATGAGTTTCTGCTGTTGGGTGTGGCCTATTATGCTAATTAGTTCCTGCTGGGCGTGGCCAACTCAGGAGCCAGCCGGAACCCCGTTCCTGCCCAAAAATAGCCCTGGTCTGTACATACCATTTTCCATGGGGTACAGATTGCATAAAAATGCTACACATTTTTAGAGTATATGTGCCTGGGTCCCTTGTGGGACCTCAAAGGTATGGAGATTGGTGATGGGATGGAGAGCCAATGGGCCCATTCACATGCATAGGTCCACGCAGAGTAGACACAGGGCTCTAGTCTGGTGGAACTGCAGAGATGGTTCCAGTGGTTCATCCCAGGCAGAGGAACAGTACACATGAAAAGGACTTTTATACTTCTGGTGAGAATGGCAATTTCACCAA
>NW_015175972.1:454980-493376 GCF_001447785.1 Gekko japonicus | reverse complement strand
TACACTTATTAAAGATATCAAAGCTTTGTCCCCTGTTACATCTGATCAACCTTTCTGCCCCAGATCTCACACACTGTACCTATTGTTTCCCCTCCCCACAATATACTGCTTCCTTTAGTCCACTGGTAGTCCAAGAAATGTTCTGTGCCTCGAGACCTTCCACAAACTCATTTCTAAAGGATTGCTAAAAATGATACAGCAGCAGCTGGAGAAGCTATTTTGTCCAGGATTAGAAAGAGATGTCTTCCATTTGCAAGCACTCTAGCTTGCTGGAGACGCTGCATACAACAGAGATACTACGCGTGCAGTTGCCCTCTCTAATCCAGAAGCTAGGGCTGTGTGCATAAGAGCCCTTGAAAAAATAGACTGAAAGGAGCCCTCTACCCCCCACCTTGCCAAATTGCTGGCAGGTGGGATCTAAGCTGCTTTGTTTTGGTTTGGTTTTTAAAAAGGCTCTAAACACAACCTTGAATGTTCTCCATGAAATCTGGGCCAAAGTATTTGATGAGGACATTGTGCATGACTAGAGGTAACCTCAATAACAAACCAAAGTCAAGTTAAAATCCTTATTGTTCCTACTGACATTTATAGTAGTAGAAAACATAGAATTTGGCAACTTGAGGATGAAGGCAAGCTAACCAGGAGGTCCCCCCCATTTCCCAGCGCTGTCTCTCAGGGCTCCTGCTGCCTCTTATCTTTAGTTCTTTACATCTGCAGCCTTGGCTGCTTTGGGGCGAACAAAAGAGCTGCACAGACCCTGCAGGTACATAAGATAATTTATGGGTGGAGGTGACAATAAATAGCCTGTTTCTTGGTGCCTATTATTTTGGTAATAAAGATTAAAAAGGCCTTACCTGAGGTGAACATGCAGCTATATGATTTTCCATCCATTTTGTTTTTCTCTAGAAGCAGCCATGGTCTATGTAGAGCATTAAGCTGGAGACCCTCTTGGGTTACTGCTGTGTGGAAGGAAGGAGTTTTCTCAAAGCGAAATGGTGATTTCCCAGAAAACAGGAGCGTAGCCCACATCGATCCCACACTACTCCATTTTGCTTCCTTGCTCTCCATCCTGCCTTCCCTGTAGGACCTTCACATGAAATGAGAATAGTCTTGTTCTGAGATGAGGAGAAAGAGAACTAAATTTGCCATCTTTTGTTTCCCCTTAACTTAATTATTTCACTGAAGTCTGGGCATTCTGCCCACTCAAAACATAAATGAGGGGGGAAAGAAAACAGCATGTATCTTGAGTCAGCCTTTTGGAGCTGAGACACTGAAATCTCCTGAGCACACAGACAGCGTCTCTTAGGGTGAGAGAGGATGAGATTTATGAATGCATGTGTGCCACTGCCCTCAAAGGATGCTTTACATCTCCAGACAAAGGCAGCTAGAGGTACAGGAATCAAACTGGTTTTCCTAAGACCCTTCATGCAAATGGAGCCTGATATTATTGTTATTTTTTTTTTTAAGTATCTAAAACCACTTGGTTGAGGTGTCAAAAGAAGCATAATCTCAACAAGATGGAAGTGCTATTTTTAAGTAGAAGGTCTGACCTGGGATTAGGGTTGCCCCCCGGCAGGGGGCTCCAGCCCAGGTACCTGGATCCTCTGGCATGCACACTTTGCACACACGCCGCAATGATGTCATCGCAATGAGGCTCTTTGGGGGCAGGGGCAGCTGGACGGTGGTGGATTGAGGCCCTGAAAGCGGGGGGAACCCTGCCCCCATCAGGGGGATGGCAACCCTACCTGGGACTTAAGCTGCCATGCATTCTGGATGAGGTTGCACTCTTCTTGAAGGAAGAGGTCCATAATTTGGAGGTGCTCTTGGACCCAAGCCTACTGCCAGATAACCCGTGGCAACTGTGGCCAGGAGTTTCTTTTACCAGCTTCAACTGGTTAGTCAGCTGTGGCCTCTGCTGGGCAGAAAAGACTTGGTCACTATAGCGCATGCCCTGGTTACATCTAGACTCTATATGAGGCTGCCCTTGGAAAGTGTTCAGAAACCAATTGGTGCATAATGCCGTAGCCAGGATGTTGACTGGAGTGGGTTGCAGGGACCATATCACTCCAGTCTTCTTGACCCTTCTGCACTGGCTCCAAATTTGTTTCTTGGCAGAATTCAAGATCCTGGTGCTGACTGTTCAAGCCCTATATGGCGTGGGACCAGCATACTTGAAGCAGTGCTGCTGAGAGCCACCATGTGCCCCTGGCTAAAGATTCCATCAGGGACCCCCCCCCCCATGTGACCCTGATCAAAACCAAATATTATTGGCTTGCTGCTACCATCCATGAATACAATAATAATTGTTTATTAGGTAAGAAACTTTAAAGGAAAATGGGCACGATTATTAAAGATTTTACTTAACATTTACACAGCACCCATTGCAATAGGTTGTGGAGCACACCCCCACACACTTTCAAATTACAACACCTAGCACATGTCAACATTAAATGAGATGAGACAGATTTGAAGAAATCTAGCTCATTGTACTCTGTGAGCTCTCATTCCCTCTGTCTCGCTGACTTGCCTTGAAAAAGAAGGGAAAGCTGATTTGTGCTAATAGGTATATTGTTTTTTGCAGCTGGCACTCACGGGCACCATTGTACCAATAGATGTGTGTTTCTTAGCAAGCACTTTCTTCTTACCCCCCCCCCCCAAAGCATCTCTTTTCTAAACAAAGAATGAGTCCTGGCAGGTGATCAGGGTCCCACATCTGTGCTAGCTTTAGAAAGCAACTCTAGTCAATCAATCAATCAAATACCTTTTAATGGCATTGCAATATAAGTAACTGCATCAAAAGTAAATAAAATGCTCCAGTAAAATATTGATGTAATAAAACAGTTAGAAATTAAAAAGTCAATTACACAGTGACTACCAGAATGAATCAAGTATCCTGCTGGAAGAATAAAATATTATAATTAATGGATTCATAGAAATAGGGAAATAACAAAGAAGGAATAAAGGAACAAGAAGCAATTAGGTTAGGTTAAGCTTAAAAATCTCGGCCAGTAGTTGGCAATACAAAAGGTGGTTTTGGGATTAACATCTTCTAAGAGCTGAATCAATAGTTGTTTATTGGAAAGATCATTTTGTTGAAGATGGTTTAATAGAAACTGTCTACATTGAGAAGTAAAGAGAGGACATTCTAAAATAATATGAGGTAAGGAATCTGGTGGTCTCAGCTCGCAAGGACAAAGCCTGTTCTGGAAAGGAGTTTGTTTAAATCTGTCTGACAAAACCTTGGAAGGGAAAGCATTTAAATGGCCCAGCATAAAGACCCTTCGCTGGAAGGGGGAATCTAAGTTAGTGAAGTAACGGGGCATCAACCCGTGTCTTTTATTGATACCTAAGTTGGCAGCTGAGCAGGTGAAAGGTTGGGAAGGAAATAATTTTTGAAACTCATGGTCTAGGAGTCTTTCCTGAATTATACATGAAATATAAATTTCATCAAATAAAAAAAGAGAATCCATTGGAATACCAATTTATTGAAGCTTAGAAATAAATACAGAAAACTAATCAATACTATGCCTATCTTTTATCAGGTGGAAGAGTAGACTTTCAGGATCAGATCTAAAATGAGTTTTTAACCAGTATTTAAAGGCCATAATCCAGGTCTTAGTCTCCAAAAGATGTTGGCCCAACTCCGCACAGATAGATAAATAGGGGACACATTTGGGGATTCTTAAAATCTGTTGTAGAAAGACAATTGTTGAAGGCTTTAATCCACAAAGGGATCCCATATAATAATTGTGAGAGGAGCAGCAGCAGTAGGGGAAGGTGACGCTGTCAGATGATCTATCACAGACAACAGCAATGACACTTCAGCTAACCTTGGTTAGTACTGTACAGAAGAAGGCAATGGTAAGCCACTTCTGAGTATCTCATACCTTGAAAGCCCTATGATGACACAATCCAAAATGGGGGGGGGGAATATACTGCTGGAAGACAGGACCCCCAGGTCAGATAGCACTCAATCACGTACTGGGACAGAGGATAAGTATGACTAGCTCTATTCTTAATGTTGCAACTGGATTAAAGCTGAAAGGATGTTCAGTTGTTGATGTGAATGGATGCAAAAGGAAAATTCAGAGCATTTCAGCACATATAAAAGCAGCATGAGAAGTATGAAATCAAGGTAAGCTTGAAATTGTAAAATGGAATGTTTAAACATTGCAGTCCTGGGAGTGAGTAAACTAATGAGGACTGGATTAGGGCATTTTCGGGCAGAAAATTACAAAATGTTTTACTCAGGAAATGACAAACAAGGAAGAAACAGAGTTGCTGTAGTAGTGAGGCAAGATATGCCACAAACAATCAGGGGCTATAATGCAAAGTCTGACCAAATAATATCAGTCAGATCTCATGGGAAGCCTATCAACATAACCTTCACTCAAGTTTATACCCCAACTGCAAATGCTGAAGAGGAAAAATTGAAAGCTTTTATGCAAGTGTCCTGTAAGAAACTGATCACACACCCAAGCAAGATGTGCTGATCATCATAGGTGACTGGAATGCAAAAGCAGGAAAAAAGAATAGAATCAAATATTGTTAGAAAATTTGGGCTAGGAGCATGAAATGAAGCAGGAGAGTGACACATAGAATTCCGTGACGACAACGTTGTTCATTGAGAACACATATTTCAGGCAACCAAACAAGTGACCAATACCAAAATCAAAGGGTCACTACCAAAATCAAATAGATTACATAATCGGAAGCATAAAACAGAGAAACTCTATTCTGTCTGCTAAAACAAGACCAGGAGTTGATTGTGGTACAGACCATGAATTATTAACATCAGAAATTAGAATAAAAACATCAAAACATTCATAGCACCAAAATACAACCTAACAAGTAAAGGAGAGAAGAGGGGAATATAAGATATGGGCTGGAGGTTGGAGCACTGTGGGAAGTCAGAAGGGAAGGGGAAATAGGAGAAAGGGATATATGATACTTAGCAATGTGATGTATGTTTGACCTATTAATATATCCTAATAAAATTGTTTTTTTAAAAAAAATTCCTGAAGTTTTAAAAACCATGTAAATAACAGATTTGCATTACTAAGTTCAAGTGAATGGGAGCTGGAACCGTGGGTTGAAACCAGAGACATTATCAAGGGAAAATGTGCAAAGACTATTCCTGTTGCTGAAAGAAATGAAAAGCCTTGACTGATGACTTAATAAACTCTTAAAATTGCTAAAGATAGATGAGAAGCAAAAGTAAAAGGTGACAGAAATAGAATCAGAAGTCTAGAGGCAGCATTCCAGCAACTGGCACAAAGAAACAAAGAGAATTGTAATAACCAATATAAACAAATAGAAGGGAACAAAAAACAAGAAGAACAAGAGGTCTGTTCCACAAGATCCAAGAATTCAAGGGGAAATTTAAAGCATTTAAATTTTTAAAAGGCATGCTGAGAGATCAACATGGAAATACATTAACTGAATAGGACAAAATAAATAAAAATGGCAACAATATATTCAAGAACTATGCAGAAGAGATGAAAGGATGACAGATTCCTTCCAAGAAGAATCTTTTGAAGAAGAACCTGCAGTTTTAGAAAATGAAGTAAAACCTATTGGGAGAAGTAGATGGGATATCAGTATAGCTATTTCAAGCTACAGAAATTAGTCTATCAAAATCTTAACAAGATATGCCAAAAATATGGAAAACAATGGCCCACAAACTGGAAATGCTCAATCTACATTCCAATTCCAAAAATAGGAGATGTTAAAAACTGCAGCAACTATTGGACCATCACATTAATTTCTCATGGAAGTAAAGTGATGCTCAAAATCTTACAACAAAGACTGTTCCCATATATGCAACAAACAAATGCCACTTGCTCAAGGTGGATTCAGAAAAGGAAGAAGCACTAGAGATCATATACCCTCATCTATGGTTTCACTCCCTTTATCCATCTCCCAGTTCAGGTCATCCACAAAGGAGACTGAGGCTATTTCAGTCCCATGACTAGCTTGGAAAGTATCCAGCTCAATAATGTCTGTTCCAACTAGCAGTGGCTCTCCAAGGTCTCATCCAGCAAAGGATCTTCTCCAACAATAGCTGAGATCCTTTTTTTTTTTTTACTAAAGATGCCAGAAACTGAACCTGGGACCTTACTATCACCGATCCATGCCCTCCTCAAGGCTGCTAGAGCATGTATAGTCATAAATGGAAAAAGAAGAATATGACAAAGACCTTTCCCTAAAAATTATATAGGTCTACATCTGCATGACACAGGAACAATATAGGCTGAGTTAGAGATCATATTGCAAATTTGCTTTGGCTACTGGAGCATACAAGAGAATTTCAGAAGAAAATCAGCTTGTATTTCATAGATTACAGCAAAGCTTTTGTCCATGTGGATCCTGAAAAACTATGGTTGGTTTTAAAAGAAATGGGTGTGCTACAACATCTGAGCGTTTTGATGCACAACCTATACTCTGGACAAGAGGCAGAATATGCACAAGAGGACAGAATATGGAGAAACAGAATGATTTCCAATTGGGAAAGGTGTCAGAGAAGGATGTATTTTATATTCCTGTCTTATGCAGAATATTTCATAAAGAAAGCTGGGTTAATTTTAGATGAAGGTGGAGTGAAAACTGGTGGGAACAATTTGAGATTTGCAGATGCCACCACATTACTGGCAGAAAATAGTGAAGACTTGAAACAACTACTGCTGAAGGTTAAAGCAGGAAGTGCCGAAGCAGGTTTACAGCTGAATATCAAGAAGACAAAAGTAATAACTACTGGGAACATTAAGGATGACAATGAAGAAATTGAAATTCTTCAAGATTTTTTATTCCTTAGCTCCAGCATCAACCAAAAGGGAGACTGCAACCAAGTAATCAGAAAGAGACAGAGACTGGGAAGGGCAACCATGATGAAGATTTAAAAGATCCTTAAATGTAAGGATGTGTAACCAGCAACCGAGATCAAGATAGTTCATACTATAGTATTCCCCCTTACTACATAGGGGTGTGAAAATTGACAATGAAGAAAACTGATACAAAGAAAGTTAATTCATTTGAAATGTGGTAGCGCAAGAGATTTTTACAGATAACGTGGACCACCCAAAAGACAAATAAGTGGGTTCTAGATCAAATCAAGCCTGAACTCTCCCTAGAAGCTAAAATGACTGAACATTATGAGAAGGAAAAGTTGAAAAAAGCAGGAAAATGCTACATGGGATGGATTGACTCAATTAAGGAAGCCGTGGCCCTCAGTTTACAGGACCTGAGGAAGGCTGTTAATGATAGGACATTTTGGAGGTCATTAATTCACAGGGTCGCCATAAGTCAGAAGCCATTTGACTGCACGTAGCATGCAAACACCTGGGTTCCATTGTAAACATCAAGGCTGTGGTCACAAGGCAAGCTTCTCGTTATTTATTCCCGCGGTAAATTTGATCAAGGAATATTTTTTGAGGGGGGATGATCACACATCCCTCCTCAAACCGCTTGCATCGCGCGATGAGGCTCCAGACACCATCCAGATAGCCACAAAAGGTTTTTTTTTAATTTGCTTTAAAAAAAAATCTCCCAACCAACCTGGTCATCCTTCTCCCCCTCCCCGCCTCCAGTACAAACACTGGAGAAATAATGCCTCCTTCCCATCATTGTCTGCCTACTGGAGGCTCTATCACATTTGTTGTTTTTTCCACCAGCCTCCACTTTCGAAGGGGAGGGGAGAAACCCAGAAGGATGGGCGAAAGCAGCCATGCGAGCACCTGCAGCCTCAGAGGCGTGGTGCCATCCATAGCAACAGTTCATATAACAGGCATGCATACACAAATGCAGGTGGGCACTTCCTCTCAGTTCTCTCTCTTCTCTCTCACTCCATCCAGAAGTTTACTGCAGCTGTGAAAGGACCAGCCATTTCCACCATCCACCCCCTCCCCTTTCTTTTGCTGGCAAACCAGGGTTTTAACCTCTCAGAGACCGGAGAGAAGGGAGAGCAGACTGCGAGGAGGGGACAGATGGGAAAGATCAGAGGCTGGTAGCACGGAGCCAACGAGCGGGGGCATGCCTTGCAAACAACACGCGAATCAAAAGGGGAGGGTGTGTGCGCTTGAATGTTTAAATGTAGAATTCAATCATTGCTCATGCACTCAAAGGCAGAAGCCGGGGGGGGGGGGGACCTCATTGTGCGAAGGATGGCCAGACGACCCTAATCGCAATCATTGCAAGAGATAGCTGTCCAGATCGGCAAAATTGTAGATGCAAAGCGCAAATACCGGGAAAGTACTTGATTTTCCCACTGCAGGAAAATGCGAGAGAGAACCCAAAAGTAAAGGAGCATTCCCTGCGCATGTGCAGAGAATGCATTTACCACCAGGAACTGTGGTGGAGGCAGGGCTTGCCGCCATTGCTGCTGTGGTGGGGAGAAGCCGTAGTGGGCCTGGTGGCTGGGAGCTGCACAGGGCTCGCCACTGCTTCCACTGTCAGGGTGGGAAGCTATGGTGGGCTGGGCGGCTGGGAGCCCACAGGGCTTGCCGCCATTGCTGCTGTTGGGGGGGGGAAGCCTTGGTGGGCCAGGTGGGCCCGCGTGCTGGGCCCACCTGCAGCCACCTCCTCCTTCATGTGGAGCTCCTGCTGCTTCTGCAGGCTGGGAGCCACAGGGAATACTCCCCCCCATGAGTATTGTGGGTCTTCGCTTCTTGTGTCTTCTAAAATCAGAAGAAAAAAAATGACTTTTAGAGTGAGAGAAAATGTTTTAATCTTTTTCTCACATCAGAAAAAATGAAATGTTTAGGGCCCATGAAAATCTATTAAATTTTGCCTAAATCTATTAAATTTTCCTAAAACACAAATAAAACAAAATATAAAGTTTAGGTATTTAAAGTTGTATCAAAAACAGATGATAACTTACTGCTGAAATTACCTATAATACGTACCTTTTAAGCAGTTAAAACAGAGAACACTGATATATGCACTACTGTTTTGTACTATAGTGAAACGTTTATTGACTGTAAACTGTATGGCCAATATGGCCTCGGACATTGGCGCCAACTGAATGAAGGCGAATAGGGGGCGCACTTAGCCTCAGTGCAGTTTACTTCCCACTCTGGTATTTGGGCAAAAACTGTTTAATAGACACATCGCTGCAATGTCGGCCAGGCCTGGGTCATTTTCAAGGTAAATCCCCACTGCTGGTCAGCTGATCGGCAGCAGGGCGATGGTGTCTAGCTGCACCTGGTGGCAGGGGAGCCAGACCTCCCCCACCCGGTAGAGAGATAAAGACAAATATAATCCATGATGGATACATACTTCAACTGCATTGGTATAAAGATGAATATAATCCATCATGGATTATATTTGTCTTTATACCAATGCAGTTGTAAAATATAATTTTTAATATTTTAAATGGAGGAAGGAGATAGGACCCACGAAGGCAAAAGTGCCTAGGGCCCGCAAAGTCATAATGTGGCCCTGCAGACGTCCAGTGCCTTTTACACCTATGTAACAAATACAGGTACAGCTTTTTCTGTATTCATGGTAAAAGGAAGTTGCCTGTTGAATTTCTGCCTGTCATGCAGCTGCTAAAGGCAGAAAAGGGGGATTGTGTTCTTCAGCTGTTCTCATTTCCATATGTTAATATTTCCCAGCCTTTCTGAAACACGTGATGTATGCAACAAGACTATCTCATGGAGTCCCACACACATCCAGTAAAGGAGCCTATTCTCCACCTTTAATGTTTAGCTTTCTGTTTCAGGCCACAGTGGTCTCTAGATAGTCATCATGAGCAATAAAGTCCCTATTGCATAATCTTAACACACTTCCCATTATGCCCCCCCTTAACATTTAACCAGCTGAAGTTTACAGCAAATCAAATTAAAGCATCCCACTGGCATGAATTGTCTAAATACAGAAAACAGGAAGTGAGTAACCTCTGACAGGAAATAGTTCATCTAACGGAGGCCAGGACCCAAGGTCCAGTGCCTTTCAGAACCACCTGGAGCAAAGCCAGACTATGAGAGAAATCTAATCAGACGCTTTGTGTTTAACAAAAGGAAATTGTTTGAGAAAAGGCTTCATAGTTGCTTCTCTCCATTGTGGTGAAGGGGTAACTTTCAGGGAAAGGGATTTGATTGGATTGGATTGGATTTGTATCCCACTCTCCCCTGTGTCCAGGCTCAGAGTGGGTCACATCACTGATAAAAACTTTTTGAACAATTCACACAATAACATATCCAATGAATAAATACAATAAAATATGTAATAATACATTATTATGATATTAATGCTTTTCACAAATGAAAAAACTGTCTCTTTTATTAAGAACCAAGGAAGAGGCAGAAAAGGGAAAAAAATTAAAGGCTAGAATAAAATGAAGAGTTGAGCTCTTCCTGTAGAGGGAATAAAAATAACAATACCAAAGATCTTGCTAGGATGTTTCCAGGATGCAGGAGCGGAAAGTTGTTCTTTTCTTCTTCTTTTTTTACTCAAGACTTAAGTTGTAAAAAAGATGAATATGTGGCAGTCAGGGCTTCAGAGCACGGTGGGGGCTGCTGGTGGGGGGGAAATGGAAAGCTGATCAATGAGGGGGGAATGTAGGTTGATGCTTGGCTGGGAAGGAGATAGGGTTGGCAATTCCAGATGGGAAAATCCTGGAGATTTGAGAGATGGAGCCTGAAAAGGGTGAGGTTTGAGGAGGAGTGGGGCCTCAGACAGGTACAATGCCATAGACTCTGCCCACCAAACCAGCCATTCCGTAATGGGGAACCACTGTTGCCAATCTCCAGGTGGGGGCTGGAGATCACTCAGAATTACAACTGCTCCCCAGATGGCATTGATCCATTCCCCTGGAGAAAATGGTGGGCTCTGTGTCCTTATACCCTGCTGAGGTTGCCATGGCAAATTTATTCTGAGTGCCCACGGCCTTGGCACTCTCCCAGAGCCTCTTTCTAGGGTTCGTATTTATTTCCACAATGGGCCTGATTTCTAGTTCATTTAATAAAATCAATGTGGATAGTTCAAATTCTTTTCCAAAAGAGTTTTTTTCCCCCAGAGGCAACATTTCACAAGGAAAATTCTTAGAAAGGTATGTACAATACTTGTAAAGTATCTGAGTATATCCACCTGATTATCTTTTGGAAGATTTAGTTGCATGGCGCATCTGGCAGCTTTTCTTCATCATGAGCTGTCACAGATACAGACTCTATACTAAAATCATTTTCATTCTCCCCCCCCCACTTCACTAGTTAGCATATTGCCTGCACCAGACTACAAAAAGGCCTCTTCTGTTTTGAAAAACTGGAAAGCTGATTAGTGTTCTTTATCTTTTTGAGATCCTTCGTTTAACCTCCTAACAATTGTTGGTGCCTGATTTATATTTATACTCAGACGTTGCCAACCTCCAGGAAGGGCCTGGATATCCCATAGAATTGTAACTGAGCTCCAGATAACAGATCAGTTCCCCTGGAAAAAATGACAGCTTTAGAGGGTGGTTTCTATGGCATTATACCCTGTTGAGGTCCCTCCCCAGGCTCCACACCCCAGAATCTACAGTTGCCAAAAACCAGGGCTATTTTTGGGCAGGAACACACAGGAACGGAGTTCCGGATGGCTCCCGAGTTGGCCACACCCAGCAGGAACTCATTAGCATAATAGGCCACACCCAACAGCAGAAACTCATTAGGATTGGCTACATTAGGGAGTTCCTCCTACAAGAAAAGCCCTGGGTTTTGACAATAAACAAAGTAAACAGAATAAGAAGCAAAAGGTGGGTGTGGCTGGATGAGCACACTTCTGGTAACATGGGGGTGTGGCCTAATATGCTAATATGCTGTGTTGTCAGGGGTGTGGCCTAATATGCTTATGCGTTTCTGCTGTTGGGTGTGGTCTATTATGCTAATGAGTTCCTGCTGGACTTTTTCTACAAAAAGAGCCCTGCCAAAAACCCAGACCTGGCAACTCTAGCAATTAAAGCTTTTCATGGCACTGTTGGACCTCCTGATGGCACCTGGTATTTTTGGCCACTGTGTGACAGAGTGTTGGACTGCATGGGCCATTGGCCTGATCCAACACTGGCTTCTCTTATGCTCTTATGTTCTAAGTAACATCACCTGGTATGAAATCCCATTAAGCCTCTGTTGAAATCCCCCTGCCATCTCTGCCCACTGCTGCTCAGCTAGGCTACAAGGGGATGCTGGGCAAAATGGGAGGTCATATGACATCACCCAATGCCAACTTGGAATTGATGGCATCATATCAGGCAACTCTGTAGTATTCACCATAGAGCTTGTGGTGAAAGCCAGAGTATCATTCACGACACAAAGATACCACTTCTGAGTCACACATCAGGGGCAACGCTGACAATGTAATCCTCACTTCCCCCATCTGCCAGTGGTTGCCAGTCACAGGCTGGCAAACCTAGTTAAAGGGGCAGAACACTTTTCTCAGGGTTCTTACCAGCCCAGTCTCTGTTAAATCTCACATGTACCCCATATATATACATATACCCCATATAGGTACATGTCATACAGGGAAATATGTTTCTATAAATATTATCAAATGTCATCTACAGTTTTGCTCAGTTTGGTGGAAGCAGGGGATCCAGCTCGCATTTCCTGCCAGCAGTTTGCAGGGACAAATATATATATATATTTCTAAATGGCCATTGGCCAACAGCACGACATCATTTCTGGGTAAAGCTGGAAGTAGCATTACGCTTCTCTAGGAAAAGGTCAAAACTATGGTTTCCCCAGAAGTGATGTCAGTCCTCTTTAGGAATCACTGAAAACTCTACAATTTTACCATAGAATTTAGCCAATTCCTAGAGACGTGTGACAAAATCCAAAAGTGACATCATGCCATCAGCCGATGGCCACCCCTCCAAGGCCATCTTCTTGACCCCCGCCCAAAGTCTTCCACTATTGCCAAGGCCAGCTGGGACCCTTAGATCTCTGGGCTCTGGTAAAGTGTACCCCACCTCGTTCTGGGGCCTTGTTCTACTGTAGCGCTGGAACATGACAGAAACAAAACTTTTCACATGGGCTGATTAACTTTCTTTCCCCATGCCCTGAAGACAACTGTTGTCTACATATTCACCTGCTGTAGTTGCTGCTCTCAGGGTAAATAGAAACACAGGTCAGCTATGGCAGGTGGGAAATGGGGCAGCTCCATTACTCACTCACTGACAACTGCCACTAGCCTCTCCTCTGAGCCTTTGCAATGTGATAATCACCAGCTGCTTAGGTCACAGAAAGGGAAAGCACAGGTTGACCAACGGTTTGGCACTGCTAAACAGGTGTGCAAAGCAAGGTTAATTAAGCAGTCCAGGTGTTTCCCCCACCAGATGGGTCTGAAAAGGAAAATTAATTCCAGAATGGGCAAAAGTGGGCAGCTGAAGTCTTTTGTACAGCTGGAGTGAAATATTTTGAGGTGAGTGGGATGAGATAGGCTGACCAAAACTAAATTGGGGCCTACCCTATGAGTGAACAAAGAGGGGCAGAATGAATAATTTAGAATGGGAAGCTCATCACTTAGAAAATGTTTAATCCTCCAGGGAGAAACACTTAGACTGAGAGATTTATAAAGCTACCATTTCCCCCCTTTGCCAATGTTCCTGTTTGCAGTTTATGACAGTCAGAGAAATAATGCGGCTGGCAACTCTAATAAGGTGTTCCCTATTAATTGGCTGTTCAGCTCTCATAGCTTCACCTTTCCCCTTGAACGTATTGAATCCCATTCTGAAGCCATTTAAGCTATTGGCCACTCTTGTCACATTTGCTCTTGCAGTATTTATAAAGATCTAGATTGGAAACTGCAGTAAAAGGGGCTGAGCTATGGCATGACAACCTCACTGTTACAGGCCTGAACCCCATCACATAGATGGCTTTCTTGCATTTGTATCAGTACTGATTTTGGCAAGAATTTTTTAAGCTTATGTGGGTATATTTATTTCTCAATTTAATTATTTATTTCTCGAATTTATACCCCGCCCTCCCAGCCAAGGCTGGCTCATTATTTATTAATTTAGAGAATAAAGCCTATTATTCTTTCTCTTTTCTTTTTCTTTCTTTCCCAGGTTATATTAAAACACACTGCTTATTCTGGTTTTCTTTCTTTCTTTCTTTCTTTCTTTCTTTCTTTCTTTCTTTCTTTCTTTCTTTCTTTCTTTCTTTCTTTCTTTCTTTCTTGTCTTGGCTTACAAACCTGATCAGCAGGGGGGAAAGATCTCAGGTCAGAATTCCTTAAAAGTTTGCCCTTTTCATGTCATGATTCCCCTTTGTCTTTAAGCAGGCAGGAATAAGAGAAGGATGAGCCCTGATCTTATTAATGACTGCCTGGTCTCTCTCCCTGTCTCATAAGCACGCACATGTGTATACTCTTCCCTAGACTGTGGGATAATACATTTGTCTTGATTCACTGGTGAGTGAATAATAGAACTGGTTATCAGTAGTAGATTCAGGGTTTCAAACAAGGAGGATGGCACTGCCAGGAGCTGCAGCTGGTCTGGCAACAATGGGACTGCCAAGATGGCAGAGCCCACCTGCTGCTGATGCTTGATGTATTGCCACAAGTCCCTGCTCTCTGCAGTACCTGGAGCTTTTCCTGCTTGCCTCCTTTTCAGTCTTTAATGTCATCCGAGCTGTTATTTCCACCTGCATTTTGAGAGAGAGAGATCCAACCACCACCTGATCTGTTTTTGGTTGTTGTTTGTTTTTGCTTTGGAAGGAGTTGCCAGAAAAAACTAAGGGAAAGGTTTTTCAAAAAAATTCAGTACTTTTCTGGTGAGCAGAAAGATTTCGTGCTGGATTTTTGCCGTGGATCCACCACAAAATGAACGGGCTCTACAAGCTGAAGAGCCTGTGAGTCCAGAAAGGATCCTGGGATGCCTAATGGTGAAACTACTCGCACCTGCTGGAGGGGCACATTGACTCAGCTTTGCCAGAAGCCGGCCCCTTTCGGCTCAGCTGGCCTTCATAACTCAGCCCTCCTGTTGAGGGCAGCACCCTTGGGGGACTCCAGAGGGGACTGTCCCTATGGCATGTCCCCTCAGGTGGGAAACTCTGGCAGCTGGCAGAACACTGTGGTGAACCTATTGCTTGGGACTGGGCTACCACCAGCATGTGTTTTGTTCCATCACTGGCTGAGTTGGTGCCCAAAGTGGGAAGGTACGGCAGCGGGAGGAGTGCTGGTACAGGAAGACATGCAGGGAGCTGTAATGGTGCCTGCTGCGTGATTAATCTCCACCCCAGCTTTTGAAATGTGGGTGAGGAGGCTCTCTTAGGTGGGTGCACTTTGACCTTGGTGTTGTACAATGCCAAGTCTGTGGGGGAAAAATCTCAAGAACATCTGACCGGGCTTGCTTGACTGAAACCTGGCTGGATTACTCTGATGCGCAGAGGTCATTTCGGGGGGGAACGCGGGGGAACGCAGTTCCCCCGGGTGAGGTACGGGGGACACATGACGAAGCCCCGCCCCCTGCTTCCGGCCGCCCCGCTTCCTGCCCTCATTCAGCCAGGAGGAGGCAGGAGAAGAGGGAGGGTAAGTTGCTTCCTCCCTGCCTCTCCACACCCCTGCCTGCCTGGGGCCAGGGAGGGCCTTCGCGGGGCTTCCTTGCACTCCTGCCGGCCTTGCAGGTCCACCGCCGGGCCCCTCATGGGGCTCGGCAGTGGAGCTGCAAGGCCGGCACCGGCGGCCGGGACCGTTGGGGGCAGGGTGTGTGGCCTTATGACACATTTCCGGTGATGTCAGGAGGTGTGGCCTTATGACACACTTCCGGTGATGTCAGGGGGTGTGGCATATGCTAATGAGTTATGCTAATGAGTTCCCCTAGCTCTTTTTCTACGGAATGACCCCAGCTGATGCGATTCCTTTGGAACAGCTGACACTGGCTGGGTATAAAATCCTCTCCCAACTTGGAACTGGAGGACAGGGGGGTGGCATTTCTTTTCTGTGAGTCTTTCTCTGTCACTAGATACCCAGTGCAGACCGAGGCTGGCTTTGATTGTACATGTGTTGGGCACCAGGGACAGATTAACGATCCTGCAGGTGTACTGTCCACCTAGCTTACCAGCAGGGTCTCTGGCTGAGCTGACGGAGGTGTTGTTGGGCTTGGCCCTGGGGACCCTGAGGATGATTGTCCTCAGGGGTTTCAACATACATGAGGCTGCCTTGTCGAATCCAGCTCAGAACATCATGGTAGCCACGACAACCAGGGGTCTGTCTCAGATTGCAATGGGCCCAGTACATGAAAAAGCACATACACCAAGTGGTTTGCCAGTGATCTGGTTAGGGGTCTGGAATTTCAACCCTTCCCGTGGTCAGATCTTCTTCTGAAGGCATGGTTAAGCCTGCTGGCTTCTCCCTGTAGGGGCAGTGAAATGACTCGGATGGTCTGTCCTCGGAGATTAATGGGTCTGTTGGTTTCCAGACAGCTCTAGGGGATTTTGAGAGCCTAGCGAGTCACTCTGTGGAGGCCCTTGTAGCTGCATAAAATGATGGGCTGGCTGGGGTTATAAACAGAGTTGCTCCTTGGCATCCTCTTCCATGCACTAGGAAGCCCCTAGCTCCTTGGTTTACCAGGGAGATGGGCAATATGAAGCGGACTGGAAGACAACCAGAGTGACGTTGGCAGAAGATTTGGGATGAATCGGACAGACCATGTCGTAGAGCCCATTTGCAGTCTGACCCTGCAGGCGATGAAAATTTGACCCCCAGCTGTGATGTTTTGCTGGCAAAATCTCTCTCATCCATTCTGACTTGGGGGCCAAACTGAGGACTGATCTGGTGCCTGAGCTGTTAGAACAGCCTGCTTATCCTTTTGATATGGATAGTTTCAGATTGATCCAGCCTATGGATGTTGACAGGATCCTTGGGAGCATGAGAGCCACCTCTTCTGCTCTGGATCCATGGCTCTCCTAGCTTTTAAATTCTTGTCAGGAAAAGGTATTTGAGCCATTAGTGAAACTTGGCAGTTCCTCCCTGATTGAGGGGGTACTCCCTAAACCTTTGAAGGAGGCAGTTATTAGACCTCTGCTTAAAAAAATCTTCATTAGTTCGGGATGAGGTGGCCAGTTATAGGCCAGTCTCCAGTTTACTTTTTCTAGGAAAGGTAATAGAGTGTCTGATGGCAGAGCAGCTCCGGGGGTTCCTAGAGAACACATCAGGAAGGGGCCATGGCCATAGGCTCAGTGGCAGAGCATCTGCTTTGCACAGGGAAGTCCCAGGTTCAGTCCCCAGCACCTCCAGTTAAAAGGATCAGGTCATAGATGAAGTGAAAAGACCTCATCCCGAGACCCTGGAGAGCTGCTGCTGGTCTGAGTAGCCAATACTGACCTTGATGGACTGGTGGTCTGATTCAGTATAAGGCAGCTTCATGTATTCATGTGCCCTTGAGCCATTTCAGCCTGGTTTCAGACCTGGGGTTGGTACCAAGCAGCTTTAGTTGCACTGGTGGATAATCCTCATTTGAATTTGGATAGGGAACAATCTTTCCTGTTGATACTGTAAGACCTTTCAGTGACCTCTGACACAGTTGACTTATTCATTCTTATCCACCAGATTGAGTGTGGAGTCAGTGTTGAGGGCATAGCCCTTTAGTGGTTTCACTCTTTTCTTTGTGTCTGACCAGACACAAAGAATCTCCATAAGAGGTGTAGAATCAACTGACTTGTCTTGTGGAGTGCAACTGGATTCTATTCTCTCACCCATTCTCTTTTATATGTATATGAGGCTGCTGAATGAGATCATCCAGAGCTTTGGGGCTGGGTGTCCCCAATATGCAGATGACATCCAGATTTATATGTCATTATCCAAGCTTCCAGATGTGTCCCATTTTGGTTCTGAACCAGTGCTTTGAGGCTGAATCCAGACAAGATGGAGGTAATGTTGGTTGGGAATAGATGGCATGATGTCCTAGAGATAGAGTGATGTCCTAGATGGAAGGATGTTTGCTTTTTCAGAGCAAGTTAAAAGTCTGGTAGTTCTCATGGACCCTTGCCTTGATCTTTGAAAAGCAGGTTGGCATGGTGGCCAGGAGTGCCTATATTATTTTGGGAATCAGGTTCCATTTTACCTGCTGCTGTTGAAGATCATTGAAAGGCTTGATTTATACCTGGGAGAGGCATCCAGCTGTTATTCTTTCCACAGTGGAAGTCTTCTGCTGCAGTTACTTTCTCTTTGGAGGTCTATGGACACTATCTATGTATGGAATTACAGAAGAGCCTAATGTTGATTTTGAATATATTCTTTTTGTAAACTATATTTAATTGTTATGAGCAATCTGTTGGATCAGTGTCTCTATACTCTATTGGGTTGTGATCAGTGTTCCCTCTAAGCTGAGTGTTCCCTCTAAGCTGAGCCAGCTCACAGTTTTTAACCTCTGGCTCACACATTTTTGTCTTAGCTCAGGAAGGATGGCTCCAGAGCAAACTAATTTATGCAGTATATGCAGTGGCCAATTACCTGCTCACAACTTTAATGCCAGTAGCTCAGAAAGTAGCATTTTTGCTCACAGGACTCCACAGCTTAGAGGGAGCATTGGTTGTGACCACTAACCCTTCTTTGTATTTCAATGAATGTAATATATAGTTTTGAGCATAGTTGTGAATTGTAGGCCCCTGCCACACTGGGGGGGGAGCATGGCCAAAGTGTGGCTTTTTAGAGCTGCATCAAAAGAGACACGCGGCAGCGGGATCAGATAGATCCCCTGAGCCGCCGCGCAGTTCCTCCCCGGCCCGATCGGACCCCGGGGGGGGGGGCACTGAAGGGAGAGTGAGGCAGCCGGCTGTGCATGTGTGCACTTGCGCAGTTCGGCCGGGAGCCTTGATTGCTCCTGCAGACGGGCGCACCAGCGATCTCACGGCGGCGCTTGCTGCGGCGTTTCAGGTAAGTCCTGCTCTTTTGCAGGTTCTTTTTTAATGTGCATTTTCGGCCTGAAGGGACGGATCAGGGACGGGTGCATGCCGCTTCCCAGATGTTGCGGTGTGATCGTGCCCGTTTGCTGCGTCCCCAGTCCATCCTTCTTCCGGCCCTAAATCTCCCGTGTGACCGGGGCCGTAGACGGTCTTCCCTTGGTGGGTGTTGTTTGTGGCTACTCTTTTTGAAATGGCTACATTGGCTGCCAGTCTCTTTCCTAGTTCAATTCAACATGCTGGTTATGACCTTTAAAGCCCTTCACAACCTTGAACCCATAAATTTGAAGGACTGTCTCCTTCCATATGTCTACCTATCTCCCACTTCTGTGGTAGAAGCATCTTCCTCCAACTACTGCAGCAGGCAGCTAGCTCCACGCATGCTCAACCGTCATGCTTAGAGGACTTCCTCAAGATGAAGAAAAATAGGACTTTGTACATTAATCAAAATACCCCCACCCATTTTTTAACAACACTGAAAATGTTCCAGTAAGATGACAGCAGCTGTCAATTAAAGGGGAAAGGGAAGAAACAAAGAGAGATTGGCCTTCTCAGACGGTCCAGGGCTATTTTTGGGCAGGACACACAGGAAAGGAGTTCTGGCTGGCTCCTGAGTTGGCCACACCCAGCAGGAACTCATTAGCATAATAGGCCACACCCAACCGCAGAAACTCATTAGAACTGGCTACATTAGGTGTGTATGGCCTAACATGCAAAGGAGTTCCTGCTACAAAAAAAGGCCCTGGGTTTTGACAACAAACAAGGTAAACAGAATAAGAAGCAAAAGGTGGGTGTGGCTGGATGACCACACTTCTGGTAACATGGGGGTGCTAATGTGCTGTGCTGTCAAGGGTGTGGCCTAATATGCTAATGAGTGTCTGCTGTTGGGTGTGGCCTATTATGCTAATGAGTTCCTGCTGGGCTTTTTCTACCAAAAAAAGCCCTGCTCAGACCCATTGAGAATTTACAAGATTTGAGGGATCTGTTAGATTTCTAAATTGTTTCCTTCCCATAATTCCTGACAGTCCCCTAGTTTTTAAATATTTGTATCCTAACTTTCTTCTTTGGAGTTCACACCCATGTCCACAGGGTTCCCAGATACTCCCCCATGCAGGCACTGACCAGACTGAGACCTACGGCATTGTGAGCTTTTAGACTGTTCTCTGACCCAGTTTCATAAATAAATAAAACGTTGCACCCATTCGGAGCCCTAATTTCCTTGTGTCTCATTTTCTTTCTAAGCTGGGCACAGCTGCAAACCAGTGTAATACCAGTATGCCTAGGACAGAAATCTGACCCAAGAGAGTGTACAGGAAACGAAGTTCATCAACAGGTTACAAGCAGCAAAGCCGGTGCTGAGGTAAGGTCCAGCTGATCCAACCTTGCTTCCATTTCAAATGTACCTGAATGGTGATCATTTAATACCACTTAAGAAATTATTGCTTGCAGGGACCAGATGGCCTGGACGTTTTGGATAATGAAGCATTTCACTTTAATCCAGTCTGGGCTGGAAATAAGAGCATAATGTCACTTGATGACTCCTCCTTGGTTCCCAGCCCTGTTCACATGACACAGTTACCTCAGGGCAATCTCTGCCCAGTACTCAGAAGATTTACACAACAGCCCTGCCATTTGCACAGTGATGAAGGACAATTGTTTGCAAAGTAAAGGTATTTACCGTTTAGCAATTAATCCTCTTTGAATCATATATTAATACTTCCTATATTCTACATGTAATTATTTTGTTTGTAGAGAAAACTGGGAATACGACATCCACTCCAAGACTGCCCCCAGGCACCAGTTCAGGGTCTCCACAGCATCCAAATGTGGAGTTGGAGGGGAGTTTTTTGGATACTGTTGACTGCAAAAAAAGACAAATAAGTGGGTTTTAGATCAAATCAAGCCTGAACTCTCCCTAGAAACTAAAATGACCAAACTGAGGCTATTGTACTTCGGCCACATTATGAAACAACAAGAGTAACTGGCAAAGACAATAAAGCTAGGAAAAGTTAAAAGATAGGAAAAGAGGAAGACCCAACATCAGGTGGCTGGACTCAATCAAAGAAGCCATGGCCCTCAGTTTGTAAGTCCTGAGCGAGGCTATTAACGATAGGACATTTTTGAGGTCATTAATTCATAAAGTTGACATTAGCCAGAAGCAACATGAGCAATTACATTACAGAACTAAAGAAGAACCAGACAGCTCAGCTACAGCTTGTCCACATCACTGCATCTTTAACTACTACTGAAAGGAAGCCAGAGAGGGGATATTACAGACTTCCAATGGGACAACATTCTATGGAAGGGGTAGTGGTGGAGGAGACAGCAGGAAAGTCTCTCTCTTTCTCTCTCTGTCTCCTAGCTACTCTCCACTTGGAGAAGGGACACAAAGGAGAGTCTGCACTGTCAGTCTTAGCTTATGAGCCAGACAATATGGGAGCGGGCGTGTATAAATCCTAAGCAGCCCTCACATTCTCAACCAAGATGTTTAGGGGCTGTCTTTAGGTAAATGAGCCTGTGTATGTGTTTGCATGGGTGACATCTGCTTAAACAGTGTGACGTTTAAAATCAAGTGGTCAGATGCAGTTCTTAGGAATCCTTTGAAATGTCCCAAGGGGTGAAAAGTGGTGATGCCATGGCTTCTCTGTGAATATGTCGCCATGGGCACCCCACATCCATCAACTTCACCACTTCAGCTGTTTGTCTCAGTGCACTCTTACAGTAGGACTAGTTATCTTTCCAAAACTTCTCTTTGAGGTCAACGTAAATTGCCCATTCCTCTATACTCTTAGAGGGAAGGCCAAGAATCGAGTCTCTGCATTCCTTTCTCACACTTCAGGGTCAGGGTCAGTGTTCACAGGAAGCTGGTCTGACAGTCGACCATTCTGGACACAAAGTAAAAGATTTACTTCTTTAAGACTGTCAAATTTGGTGCCTTTCACAAATATAAAATGCGCTTAATGGAAGAAACCAAGAGCGGGTGGTAAATGTGTGTGTAATAGAACTGCATATTATTTCGCTTGATTTATCTGTGTGAGTTTTGTTGTTCGTTGTTGTCTTTTGTCTAGTTTTCCAGCTATAAACAATATATGTTTGGCAAGGGATAAAATTCTCATGTGGCCATCTACAGGTCACCCAGATAACTTGACGTTTGCATTAATTATGCTATGTTTACCCTTAAAGAGGGATTGTTAACCCATTCAGGCCTCAGAGGGTAAACAAAGGCATGGTAGGAAGTAATGAGAAAGATTGTTTGGAAAATACTGGCATTTAAAAGACATTCTTTAAAAAAAAAAAGTCAACCAAAAGACTCAGCAAAAATATTCTGAAAAGGTAGATCATCGTTCCCTTCCCTTAATCTATTTTCTCTTGTATTTTGACATCAAACGCTGCCTGTAACATAATCTTCTCAGTGTTTGATGTGGCCTTAGAGACATGACAATTAAGCATGGCTTCAAACCATTAATCCCAACAACAGGATCCAAAAGCAAGTAATGTCAGAAATCTGCACCAGCAAGCAACACTTTCAGTGTTTGATTGCAGAAAAAATGAGTTAGAATTGAAACTTGACCTATAAAGCCTTAAACAGACCAGATCTGGGATACCTTAGGGATGCCTTCTCCTATAGGTACCCGTTCCTCCCCTGGAGTTAAGAGCAAGTGGAGATGTTTCTGAGTGAGGTTGTCTTCTACTAAGCATTCTGAGTGCCAGAATTTTGGAATTCCCAAAGGAGATCTACCAAGTCAGGTTTTATAGCAATCATGAGGCAACTTAGGATGGAAACTTATCTCTTCCACTAAATGTTTTGTTAGCTCTGATTAGATTTATCTCTGTTTTGCTGTTATTGGTTGTACAAGCAGTTTTAGGAAGCTTATGTTTTTTCACTATCAAAAGCAGTACCTTACTTCAATGATGATTGTACGGTAAACAGGACAGCTTCACTTCACAACCAGTCATTGAGAATGTAGGTACTAGATGACTATGAGTAAGGAGACAGTTCCCTAGCTAGGCTGCCACCACAGGAACAACCATAACCCAGCTGATCTCTGAAGGTGGGGAAAACTCAGAGAAGGGTCTCAGCACATTATCTTAATTGCCTGGCAGGGTAAGTAGTCCTTGAGATACCCTTGTCTCTGGTCATCTGGGGCTTTTGAGCACTTTGAATTGTTCCCACAGACAAACCAGGAGTCAGTGCAGTTTTGTTTTTCCAGCAGCACTGTGAGATAGGTTAGGTTGACAGAGAATGACTGGCCCAAAGCCACCCCATGAAGGTCATGGCAAACAAGGATTTGAATCCAGGTCTCCCCAAGAGAGAATTCTAGGGAAGGGTCTGGGTTCCACCCTTGCTACCATCAGGATGGGGATTTTGATCAACAGCTCAGCTGAAATGAAACATTTCCTCGTTTTTATTTATTTACATAAATATAATGCATTTATAAATATATAGAACCATATTTGTATTTGTATGAAGAGTCTTCTCTGAAAACTGCAATTCCTATCAGAAGAGGAGGAGGAGGAGGAGGAGGAGGAGGAGGAGAAGGAGGAGGTTGGATTTATACCCCACCCTTCACTCAGAGTCTCAGAGCAGCTTACAATCTCCCTCCCTTCCTCTTCCCACAACAGACACCCTGTGAGGTAGGTGGGGCTGAGAGAGTTCTGAGAGAACTATGACTCACCCAAGGTCAACCAGCTGGCTTCATGTGAAGGAATGGAGCATCAAACCCGACTCTCCAGATAAGAGTCCACCGCTCTTAACCACTACACCAAACTTGTGAGGAAAACTGGAAGAAATGAAAACCCTTTATAAGCAAAGAACCTTACAGCCTGCACTTAAGACACAGCTCCCCTCTGTTTCTTTGGATTTTAATATATGGACACAATCGAGACAAGACTAAGTGTGCTTATGTCAATGAAATTAATGCAATGAATCAAATCAATAGGTTCTGGTTACAAATAAGCAACTGTGTGCTCATTCGTGCGTGTGTGTGTGTAGCATGGACCTTACTGCATTGAGAACATACTACTGCTCTTGTTCAACAATAGTTGAAGCTTATCAATAGTTAAATCTAAACAGTTAGATGCTGAAATATGTTGCCTGGCAAAATCCTTTCTCATGATCTTGGCAGAACTGCAAACACCCTGTATGGAATTCTGGTTTACAACCCATAGTGTAACTTACATTATGTAAGTGAAGAGTATTTTCTCACAGGGGGCTTAAAACTGTGGGGTTTTTTTTTAGTTCTAACGCAAATGGATAATGCAATCATGCAAGAGAGCCTCATAGGCACTTTTTAGAATTATAAATAAAACCAGTCTTACATCTCAATGGTTCAGCTAACTGCTTTAGCCTTATAAAAGAGATAGTACAAAAGGGGCACCGCCTGAATTTGGACCTTTTTTCAGTCCCTTGCCCTCTTTACCCTGCACTGTTCTGATACTTTGCTGCTCAGCTTTAGACCTGTCGGATTTAGGGAGGAATCATATTACCCAATGTATCTGACTTCCAAGGGCATGGGGAAATGCTTCATTATTTTACCTGGTAAGCCCACAAATTCTTTAATTAACTTAAGACCCAGACAACCATCTTTTGTAAAACCTAGCATAAGATTTTATTCTCAAGATAATTGTTTTTAAAAACCAACTAGTTCTTTAAACCCCCGAATTTCACTCCAATAAGAACAAATGTCAATCACACTGGTTTCTAACTTTTGTTTTTACTAATAACACACTGAGCTTTCCCCCACATTATGTTGTTCAAGTGCAGCCACTCAACATTTTGCATGTGTGCCTTAAAACACGACCATGTTTTCAGCTCATTTTTTTCAGCTGCGCTCATCATACTCTTATTCATGCTAGGCATAGAGAATTAACTGTAGCTTCTCAACATAGGGACACACACTGGCGAAGACTGCAGCTGCTGTCGTGCTATGGGAAGTAGCCCTTACTGCCACAGCAGTGTTTCTCTGGCAAGAAACAACTCTGGGTTCTAGCATCTAGGCTTGGATCCAAAGAACTACAGGGACTCCACCTATAAACTGCAACACCCTGTGCCACCCAATTAGTTCTTCCCAAAATTCAACGGTTTGGAAGTCTCATCAGCATAAGGAACGGGGAAGGGGTCTAGGGCAGCTTTGGTGTTCCTAACAAATTTTTTGTCCATCCCAGCTCCAATCCAGAAAGAAATCTCCCCTTGCTTCGCATTCCAGATTGTCTCAAACACCGAAGCCCACCTCTATATCTCCAGCAATTGTTAATTTAGGGAATTATTATAGAGAATCATCCCATGAAACAAAGTCTGAACTGCATGAATCCAAGCAATAACTTTTTTTTCACAAAAAAGGGTATTTTTTTTATTATTCTTAGCAGTATTCACCTTGAAGGAATATGAGGGAAGCATACACTTTTTTTTACAGACAATATATAAACATGTTGTACATAATTAACAATAACTTAGTTCACTAATCCAAAAATTAAGCAAAAAATTAAAAAAATAAAACAGAAAATACTGCCAAATCTTTATGCTGATACAAGCACAAAATAATTTAAATCCTGACTGCGGTTCTTCTACGCTGCAGTGACTGACAATATATTGCACTTTGTCGACTGTGGATCCCACCCAGCAAGCTCGCCTGCTGTGCACCCTCCATTCATTCCATCGGGGCTTGGGCAGAGCTCACCCCACGGAAGTCAATAGCAAGCAGCAGCAGTGCTGGTTAGATTGCTCCCTAATATCAGTAACCTCCCTTGCCCTCACACCCAGCCACCCCAACAGTCCCAATTCTAAAGGAATTTGAATGGTTTACAAATCATGTCTAATTGTACCATGTTTTAGAAGCCCCCCCCCCCCCGCCACCCACAAAAAAGGGGAAAAGGAGTTAATATATCCATCTTGGTCAATTGCAAATGTTGTTTCAATCAAGTAGAATTTTCTCTTTCTCTCTCTTTTGGTGATTATTTCTACTTCTTTACAAAGTGCAGCTATATGTGCCTACACAGACCAGAACAAAAGAGGAAAGCAGTTTTGCTTTGTATGGTTGGTCCTTCGTTCTTTATCAAATAGCTGAATTACATATTTAGGAGGGAAAAAACAACGTACACCCTTTTGTTTTTGTTTTAAGCAGACTTTTGCAGTTAAGATACAATTGGCTTGGTTAAAAAATTAAAAAAAAAACAATAAAAGGCTTGTCACAGAGTTAAGCTTATGCGGTTTACATTATCAAACCCCTCTGCTCATAGGGGCATTTTTTCATCAGAAATATAGCTAAATATGTACATCATATGTTATACTGGACCTTGTGATCATGAGAGTCATCAGATCATAACAATTAAGAGAATACACTTCACACTGGCGAGAGCTTTATTTTTCAGTTTTTTTACGTACAATATGGTTTCAAAATGGGAGACAATTTCTTTTTCCAATATTGTTGACTTTTGTTAAAAATAAAAAGATGTACTACAGGAAACAGTTTGCATACCCCATTCTCCCCATCAGCAGGTCACCTTCCATTGCTCAATATCTGTTGCTGCATTTGAACTGTTGTAAGAATTAGGAAAGGATTCTCTCCCCCCACCCCCGCTGTCCTGTGGGTCTTTCCACTCTTTCTGCCCCTCATCCTCTTCTGTAGTGACATGCATGCTTTATAGACAGCAAATTCCATCTTTGTTTTGACACAATATTAAAAATATAGTAGTAGATTAGAAAGATAAAATGTCATGTATCTTGGTCAACCTCTGCCAATGAAACAAAAAAAATTGTGATCAATATCTGCAAAGTTATGGTTTTCTTTCCCCTGCCCTGAATTGGGCTATGCTGTGTATAAATCCCAAGAGGGCAATCCACCAGAACAGGAGGTTACAGCGTAGAAGATCTCGGGTTCACTCCTTGGCACCTCCTGTTGAAGGATCTTGGGGGGGGAGTGGATCTTGTCTGAGAACTGCTGCCCCCACTAATCAAAGCAGACGTTGCTTTGTGAGTCAGTAAAAGACAGCATGCTATTTCACTGCCTTTCTTTTAGGGCATTCCACACAAGGCCTACTGAAATGACAGCAGTAACATGTGGTGGGTTTGAAATTCCAAAGGGAGCGGGGGTTTGAAATTCCTGGGGCCTAGTGCAAAACGTTAGGAATTTTCAGAATGGACACTGCAGGGCTGCAGAAAAGTTCTTTCCCATGATTCTACCAGGTTTTTTTTTTTGGGGGGGGGGTTGCAGAGAAAGAAGCCGTGTGCAAGAGCAGAGGGGGCAGCCCTGGACTGAACAGGTGGCTGTGGAGCACAGGATACAGAGCCTGGGCAAACTAAGATTGCAGAGCTTGGTGGGTAGAGCAGGTGTGGATTCAAGGAGCATAGCAGACCAGGGGCTGTGTGGGGTCATCTGAAGCAGTGGCATCTCTTTGGGGCAGCTGCAAGATGTACGCAACCTTTGGGACAGAACAAGGCTGCTGTTTTACTATCAGATGCTAGCACAGCATAACACTTGGAGTGGACAAGCAGGAGGGGACTAGGACAGGCTGCCTGTTGTGTGGGGGACATCTGTCTCTGCTCCCTAAAGCCAACTCAATGCTCAGAGCATTTTGACAGGAAAGACACGCCGACTTCCTGTATTTTATCCTTCAGCCAATGCAGGATTGTTCCTTATGGAAAACCTTTTAGCCATGTGTCCAGTGTATATGTCTTCTGGTAGGATGCCATGCTTTTAAAAAAGATCTTCACATTGAGGAAATAAATTGCAGAAGTTACATCAAAAATAATCCGCACCTTGAGGCTATTGTAACCTATGATAGCTACAAGTTTCCCTCTCTCACACACATCCGCTTCCTAGTAGTTTTTTTTTTTAAATCTAAGAGCAATGAAGAGAATCAAAACAGTGGCCATTAAGCAACCCAAAACAACTTTTTTCCTACTAGGGTGGACGTTTCTTTTTTTAAAAAAAATAAAATAAGATCCACAAACACATGCAAGGGTTCTGAAGCTCTTTCTGGAATACGAGCAAAATAAATAGTGATTTTTTTCTGTGTCTGATTTGTTTTCTTAAAAAGTAGATTTTTATAAAGTTGTCCATTTTTCTTCCCCCAAAACAAAGTCTGTGATAGAAATCCAGCATGGGTGGCTACCACTCCACCTCCTCTGCCTTGGGAGGCTGCTAATCTCTTTACAATATTCACAGTAATTAACAAAGAGAAAGGAAAGCTGGCTCCAGCTTCTTCTACTGCTTCAGCCACCTTTGCTTTCTGCTGGGACCAGCAGGTATCCTACCAAACAGGTGAGTTCCTCTTTCTCCTTTTACCTGAGGGGGCAAAGTGCATAACAGGCACCATTAAGCATTTCTGCAGAAGACCCATCATTGCAAGGTCCAGCACTAAGAGTTGAACCATACTGGAATGAGATCCCCTTTTTTCCCTTCCTTCCCTACATTCTCTCTTCTGGGCAGAATCGTTTCCTTGGTGTCATCTTAGGCAAAGCCCAGTGTTTTTAGGTCTTTTGTTAGGGTCCTTGGATCTTCAGATTCTATCCCATGGCTGTGACCATGCTGGATGGGTGTGGATGTCCAAATGAGATGCTGGAAGATGGGTGAATGGGGGTAGGCGTTGGTAGGATGTGTCCAGAATGGCTGAAAGGTGGCAAGTGCCCCATGGGTGTCATGTGACTGGCAAGGGCAGCAGCACTGAAAGGAGAAGACTTCTCTTGCATGCACTTGGAAAGTTCTTCAAAACACTCAGAGCCTTTCTTGCTCTTCTTAGACTTGTTGGACATTTTCCTATTTCTGGTCTGAATTCCTTCCTTCTTCATGGTCAAAGGCCTGTTCACCTGCAAGAAATGAGAAAATCAGGCTCATGCGAGCAAAACAGCCTTCTTAGGCGACAAATAAAAATAGTGGGACATCCTCCCCCTTCCCTAAGGAGAATGTACTTGATAGAAATCATTTTATGCCCCCCATCAATTTTTTCCCCCTCTGCAGATTTTAATTTTGTTGATTTGTTTAATGAAAACCGCATACCAAAATCACAGCCACAAAAATGAGTAGGGCTTAATCTGGCAGTGTCCAGCTCGCCTTTCCTTGGATGTATTCACTTCCACTCATATAACACCCTGACCGACATTAACTTCTCAAAATGAAATGTTCAGGTTCTAAGCAGGGAAAAGAAATCTCTAATTTCTACTACTATGTGTCAAAAATACATAAAATGTTTCCACATTGGAATTCTTCTGAGCTCTTCTAATGCTTTGCATTTTTTTAAAAAGCCATGCTTTCCTAAAGATACCCCACTGGGATTAACCTTTACATGAATCCATTTCAAATGGCCTCTGAATTTCTGGATAGACAGAGAGCAAGACATGGTTTCGTTATAACCAAGAGCTGTAACTCTATTTTGCCTAAATTACCCACGCTTTAGAAGCCAAGCTAATACATTGTAATGTCACTGAACACAGCATCACTATGCCAACAAAGAATGGCTGTGACTTCCCAGGGGAACTTTAAAGAGCTTTTTTATTATTTTTTTTAAAAGACCCTGTATGCAATGAATACAGGGGCTGGTGGACGCTACACAGTTGAAGCATCAATCTCAGCTAAGCAAGCAAAAAGACGCGCAGTGAGCAAATACTCACATTGTGCAATTTATAGTAAAGTCCACAGGCATTACAGACTGGGTCCCCATTTGCATTACGTCGCCATAAGGTGGTGGTGGTTGTCTGACAGTTGGCACAACAAGTTCCTGCTCTCCTCGCTGCTGACTAATGAGAGAGGGAAGAGGAATGATTGAAGACAATGGTAATTCCACCAGCACAATTTCATAAAATTATAATTTTAAAAATCAAAATCTTTATGAAATAAATCTGACATAACCCCTCAATTTTAAATGGTTTTCTTTGGGATTTTGGCATTAAAAAAAAAAAAGACAGCAATGCTAATAGACACTGTGTGACCAAGAACAAGTATGTCTAGCTGCTAACATGGGATGTTTTGAATCTGAAAAGTGTTTTGGTCCATATATGCTGGCATTCTGATTCAGCAATTTCTTGATGGTGTCAATCCCAATGCAATCCTCTGAAAATTACAGAGGAAGTGTCTAAAGCTTACTATACAGATAAAGAACTTTGCAGTAGCAATAATACAGAAACTGATCCCAAACATTATTCTAAACTAAATATCTGTCTGCAAGACTGCTGTAACATCAAGATTTGCAATGTTGCGCTCAATATATGGTCTATCATAAACATTTGTAAAGATGCTGTTATAGCAAATCCTATGGCAGAAATCATTGTAACTTTCAGTTAAAAATGTATGATTTGTCACTGCCTTTTTGCAAGTGAAAGGAGGAAAATTAAGCTGGCCCTTACATTTTTGCTACATATGTGCAGTGCAATCCTAAGCATGCAAACTCAGAAATAACTCCTCTTGAGTTCAATGGGACTCAGACCCTAGCAAGTATGCTTAGAATTGCAGCCTTAGAAATTAAAATAAAGTCTTACATCAAAAACTGCTGACACGCTACTGGCTCTATGAATTTATAGATAGCAAAACCAAGTTCTATACAGCTTAAATGCCTGTGAAGCAAACCCAGGCTATGCTGAAATCTATGCGGGAAAATGCCTATGTTTACCCCTGTTGTTTTATAACTTTGCTCAACTCCAAGGGGAAAAAAGCTCCTCAGCTCCTCAACATGAAAGAAACTAGAGTAAGATGTACATTCACACAAAACTCTGTTTTTTTCCTAGATTGGCACTTGGCTGGGTGACCCATAACCTTGAAAACAATAGGGTCATTTCAAAACTTTTTTTTTTGGTAAGGAAAAAATGCACTCTCTCTTTTGGGAAAGAATCCCTCCTACAAAGGGTTCAAATGTATCTTGCTCCAAGAAATATTTCTAGTGCTCTCCATTTGGTGCAAACTGGCAAATGTTGTGAGGAGATATGTATTTTCTGACACATATAAGCCATAGACCATCTGGCCCTCAAAATTTCTTGAGGCTCAGTTTCCTTTTCTGAAGCAGCCACAAAATGGCAATGTGAACAATTATCCAGAGCACTGTGGCAGAATAAGTGAAGGGAAAGTGGCATGGTATAGCCCAATCTTGTCAGATCTCAGAAGCTAATCAAGGGACCAAGCAAGACTCTGCAGAAGAAGGCAAAGGCAAACCACCTCTGCTTCTTACTTGCCTTGAAAGTTCCTTGCTCAGGTTGCTACGAATCAGCAGCAAAAGAGTTGGGTTTTATACCTGCTTTTCTCTACCCGAAGGAGTCTCAGAGTAGCTTACAATCTCCTTTCCCTTCCTCTCCCCACAACAGACACCCTGTGAGGTGGGTGGAGCTGAGAGAGTTCTGAGAGAGAGCTGTAACTGGGCCAAGGTCACCAAGCAGGCTTTATCTGAAAGAGTTGGGAATCAAACCTGGTTCTCCAGATTACAGTCCCCCACTCTTAACCACTTGACAGCATATATGTATTTATGTGGCCGAATATGGGACAGAACAGTATTCTGTATCCTTTAGACAAAGCTCTTCACTACACAAGGTGTGAACTGTGCTCTGTTCCCTACCTTCTAATACCAGCTTCAGACAGACTAAAACTTAGGCACATCCTAAATGTGAGAATGAGGGGCTTGACAATCTCCGCTGTGCACAACAAACACCGATTCTCCAAGTCGTAGCTATTTGTCAGTATATACGAATGAAAAGTTGATAATGTGTTTGCCGACTCTCACAGTTTCATCAGGAGTATTGTAATGGAGTGCATTTCCCTTTACTCTCTAACTCTCAGAGGTGAGAAATGGCAGTGATACACCGATGTTTATTTTTCCAATGGCTATTGCTACCACTTGGCATCAAGAACGTACTAGGGGCTGTAGAGAAAATATATTTTAGTTGTAAGGTTTTTTTAAAAGGAAATTGGTGCCCCTAGCTCTTGCACAAAACAAAGCAAGAGTAGCAAATACCCTTTAAAAAAATCTTGAGGTAACCCTCCCACTGCACAAGCTGAAGCTGTCACTTGCACTTGCGTGCAGCGCAGTGGGAGATGGAAATATGTGACCCATGGGGCACAATCTGCCAGGACATTCTCTTGCATAAGCCCTACTGAAATTAGCAAGACTGCACAACAGCATAGCAGCAGAAAGTGGGTATTGGTGGGACTAGGCTTACCAAACGCCGGCGGGGGAAATCTATTTCCTGGCAGGATGCGTGCCGCGGGGGACGGCTGTGCGCGCTGCACCCGCCGTCGCCAGGATGTGACGCTCCGCGTTACTCTGGCAACGGGGCTGTTTGGGTCCCGTTGCCAGGGTAACGCGGAGCGTCACATCCTGGCGACGGCGGGTGCAGCGCGCACAGCCGTCCCCCGCGGCACGCATCCTGCCAGGAAATAGATTTCCCCCGCCGGCGTTTGGTAAGCCTAGGTGGGACTGCCAGGATTTAGGGATGCCAGGCTCCAGGTGAGACCTGGGGATCCCCCAGAATTACAGCTCATCTCTGGATTACAGCGGTCAGTTCCCCCGGATAAAACGGATGCTTTGGAGGGTGGGCTCTATGGCATTGTACCCCACTGAAGTCCGTGTCCTCCCCAGGCTCCATCCCCAAATCTCCAGGAGTTTCCCAACCTTGATCTGGCAAACCTACCCACCCACCCACCCCATCCCTTGCCAGTAGCCAGGTGGGACCTGGCAATCCTACCAGGATTTTCTGTCTCAGACACCAAAATGTTTTGGGCAATCCCAATTACAGCATTATCACTGGCAATTGAGCCCTGACCTGGATGGTTCAGGTTAGCCTGATCTCATCAGGTCTCAGATGCTAAGCAGGGTCTGCCCTGGTTAGTATTTGGATGGGAGACCATCGAGGGTCTTCTACGCAGGGGCAGGCAATGGCAAACCACCTCTGAGCCTCTCTTGCCTTGAAAATCCTGTGGGGTTGCCTTAAGCCAGCTGCAACTTGACGTCACTTTCCACCACCATCCCTACCTGAACCTATTTTCAGAAGCTCCTTATCACAATTCACTAGGCCCGATTCACAGAACTGAACACAGCAGAAGTCTCAGCCAACTGTTGTGCTTCTCACACAGCGATCCAGGCTGAGCTCTTGAAGAATATCATAGCCCTGATCAGCTGCTCAAGTGGGGCAGGAGGGGCATTTTCTTCACTGTGAGCAAACAGTGGGAAAACAGCTGTAAATGGGTTGTGAGTGACACCCGTCCTTGCACTGATTACATGTATGGGGGAGGGCAATAGGAAAAAAAAATCCTCAAAACATACAATCAAATTCTCTGTCCTTTGCTACTTCTTGAGAAAGGGACACAGCACAGTGACAGAGCGCCTGCTTGGTATGCAGAAGATCCCAAGTTCAATCCTTGGCCTCTCCAGCTGAACAGGTCATAGGTGATGTCACACCTGTGCCTGAGACCCTGAAGAGCTGCTGAATTGACAGTACTAGCCTTGATGGACCATATACTGATTCAATATAAAGGAGGTTCACGCTAGCATATCAATGACAAGAAGAGTTTCACTCAGCAGTCTGAGTTTAGAAGCCCCTACTAGCAATGGACTGTTATTAATGGGATAATATTGACCCCACCTTGAAAAGCATCAACCCATTGCACCTTCATTTCCATACATCTGCCTGAAGATCACTGTCATTGGATCAGGATGCATGTATCTCTCCTTACAGAGCTATGCCTTCTGGCTTTACCTCTAACTAACATTCCCATTTATAATCAAGCATCCAATTTTTTAAAAGTTTGGGAAGGAAACCAAGGCAATGCTGCATTGAAAACTGATAATGTCATTATGCTGGGCATTGTTTACAGATAAGCAACAGGATCACTGCTGAAATGTCAGTTTTCCTCCCCCCCCCCCCCTTAATTCCCTGATCAAATGAGCAAACAATGAGAAGGCAAATGAAAAAATAAAATAAAATCTTAAAACATGCTCCCCAACAGTCCTTGCAGTTAGTTAAGAACTTGAAGTCTCCCACCAAACATTTGGAAGCAGGGAGCAATGTTTGCATATTTGAGATGGTTTATTGATACTAGACTCTGCTGCTTAACTCAATGGCCTGTCCCCATTTAGTCTGGCATGGAGTTCAGCCTGCAAGAGACGATAATGTTACACTGTTGTCTTAACATTTTTCTAGACGTGTCAGTCACTTCAGAAGGAAAGCAAGTCATTAAGAAGCTCGCCCTGTTGAAATTTGGACTCACGGCTGAAATCCTCTATATCCCACCCGACCATTAGATCTCCCACTTTTTGCTCTTGCAAAAAAAGCCCCCGCCCCATGGCAAAGAGATTTTTTAGGGCCCCCCCCCCTTAAATCACATTACTCCAACAAATATTATTCTTAGCAGTTTTTTATACAGCATTTGTAGAACGGAGTGTATTAGCAATTTCAAAACAGCCAGCCTGACTGGCATGCCTTGCCTATAGAAACTCTTTAAAGCTTTTAGAGTCAGGAAACAGATACACAAAGTTTCCTTATCTTCAGCGTACAGATATCCGGATAGGAAACTACTACTGGGAGCTTAGAAAGGCCCCCTTTTTTTAATCACTCAAATGAAAATACAAAGTATAGGTGACTCCATGGAAAAATAATCAGCTTTTAAAAAGGGCAATTAGAGGATTGCCTGAAAAGAGGACTAATGTTAGTTTTGCCATGGAATCTATGACTGCAAAATTGCTTTATCAAAATAATTATTGAGCCGATAGCAGCAACTCTGACTCATCTGATTTCTCTTTTGACTTTCTGCCTTGGGCCACTTTTTGTACTTTTAGTCTGGGTGGGTGGACATGACTAACACTTTCAGTCCCAACCTTCTTCTGAACTGTCCCGAGAGGTCAAATGAATTAAAGCTGTCCTTTCTGGATAAAAGTGATTGGGAGTGCGGCCACAGAAACAAACAGGCAGGCAGAGTTTGTCACACACCTTCAAGCAGGCAGAGATCTGAAGATTGTAGGGAGAGGGGAAAGAAAGGGAAACAAGACAAACTGGTCTCGGTCTCAGCCCCTGTCCCCTATTTGCAACATACGGATAATAATACTGACCCAGCCTTGTGGCACTGTTGCAAAGGTTAGAATAAAATATGTGAAAGTGCAATCCAAATGCTAATTGTGTGCATGTGCACCTACAGAGAAACACGTTTACTAAACTGCAGTCATTCTGAACCTTGACATGGAATGGCAGCAGCTAGAATCCCTGAAACCTGTCTCTAGGCTATGTTGTGACCTCTGAGTGACACGAATCTCATGTCTCCTTTCAGCTCTGAAGCACGGGAGATGGGTCAAGCCGGCAGCCTTCCCAAAAGATGTGTGTGTGGTCCCATTAAATCACTTAGCACCGAGTAGAGAAAGAGACACCTACCAGTCTCCGTTTAGGTTTAATGAGAGGTCGATTTTGACCGTTCATTTTGTGGTAGAGCCCGCAGGCGTTACACAGGTAATGCCCAGTGCCGTCTCTTCTCCAGAGAGGGGTGGCAGTAGCTCCACAGTTGACACACTCTCTGCCTTCTAAATGGAAACACGAAGAAACCGGATTTCTTTCTTTAAAAACAAATTCACAAAAGCGTTTTGCATTGTCCTTTGAGGCATATTCCAGAAGTCAAAACAGCACATTATTCAATGCATTTAAAGGGGGGGGGGGAGAGATCAGTGAAAAACATTTACAGTACATGCAATGAGGGTCTAAACTCTCTAGATCATCTCTAAAGCGATGCTGATCTACAAACGGCATTTTTTAAAAAAGCAATGATTTGGGTCCAATGTAACTATGGAACTGAAATTATCTGAAATGCAACATGACAGAAGGTGTTCTGTTCCACTTCTCCCTCAATCTGGGTCACCTCTGTGACTGCCCTCCCCTCATCTCTGAAAACTAAAGCAGGAACAGTAACAATCCTCCAGGTTGGCTACACCATTTGGAATTGTTACCTAGGTGGAAAGACAACTCTCCCCCACCCAAGCAATCCCAAACTTTTTTAGTGAATGTTTTCTCTCTGTCTAGAATAATAAAGCAGGGAAATGGAAAATGACTAGATATCTTACGCAATATAAAAAGGAACTTTACCATGTCATCATATGGGGGGGGGGGGTGCTTTTAAACCTTTTTTTATTATTTTGCTTTCCTAAGGAAGTTCTGATTTATGATGGTTATTTTCTGTTCCTGGCTTATTCATATTATTATTCTTTATATTTACTGGCCATAGGTTGTTCCAGATTGGCGTGGATCAAAAGGCCCTGAGTTATACTATACGCACAAAACCAAAAAAGGTTATTTGCTAAAAAAATGCATTTGTTTGAGTCTGTTCAATCCAGAAAATTCTTTTCACATAGTTTATGCAAATCATACTGTATTTAATGCAAAGGAAATACACTTTGGCCAGTAACTCGAGCAGGCTATGCTGAGTTCAGCTGCGTCTGTGTCTCCTTTAATCTGTGGAGTGGGTGGTTTTTAAACAGTGCAGGCTGGGGTGAAAAATGAGGGAACTCTGTGAAGCTGAGTTCCTAGCTTTTGTCCCTCCTCAGGCAGGAAGCTGCAGGAGTCGCCTTGTCGTGAGTCTTGGTTTTCCTACAAAAACATTAAATGGTCACGAACTCTCCCCAGTTCCATCTACAGGACAGGGTCTCCATTACAAAAGTTAGGAAAATTCACATCTAATAAAAAAAACCTTATATTGCAGGAAGGGGGGGGAGCAGCTAAGGGGAGACTGAGACAATTCTCCAAGGTGGCTAACTATTTATACAGTCTGGAGCAGCGCACAAAAGCAGCAGCAGAATGCAGAATTTTTTTCAATTATATTTTGTTTCTCTGTGCTGGCAACAACAGTGTTTCACTTACTAGGCAAAGTGTGACTTTCCCCCTCTCCCTCTCTCTCTCTCTCTTTCTAAAGGGAGTTGAGTTGAACTAGAGATCTTGAGGCAGTAAAACATGTGATATTTTTGTTGCAATGCTCATAAAAGAGATCATGTTTCTGAATTACTAGCCACTTTGAAAAGAGATGTGTGTATATACATGAATATCCTGTTTTATTTTGCTTTATGGTCACATTGCTGAAATAATGTGACCGTAAAGCAAAATCAGATTCATTATCTTCTGATAAAGGGTTAAAAAGAAAGGATTTTAATGTGGCAAAATGAACACAAATTGGGTTTGTATTCATGGGATTATTATTCATTAAACTGAAATATTTTAAAAGAAATTGAGGTAAAAAGGAGTTTCTGGAATGAAGTTTTTATGTGAACAAAATATTAAAGTGACACGTTTAACAAAAAGGGATAAGCAGGAATTAAGATTATATGTGTCACTTATTTTCTTCCCGCTTTAATGGATTCATTTAAATTAGTATTTACAAGGTACCTCAGCAGTGGCACTGGTATGTAAACTATACTTGAACTTTTGCTCCCTGTATGATCTGAAGGAAATCAGGCCCTCTGGAAATTTTAAGAAAGTGGCCTTGTAAATTTCAGACCTGAACAGTTCCTTCTTTGCAAATTGGTCTCCTTAATAAAGGTGCACTTCATTGAAAATCCACAAAAGCAATTCAGTGGAGATACCCTAAAAGGAGGCAAAGAAATATCGGATCTTGCCAAGCATTTCCAGCGAATACAGCTGGCCTAGGCCTTTATGTTGCAGCGTTAAGAGATTTTCCAATATAAACCCTGATTTGCATAATTCAGATCTGCCAGGGTTTTGGTGTGGTTTTTTTCCAACGGATTACTGTGTCCCTGGGGCCCAGCGGTGACCGAATGCTGCAGAGACCACTGGCTGGAATTTGAAGGGAGAGACAGCTTGCCTACAAGCAATTAGCAACAACAAACTAAACTTTTGAAAGCTATAGATGTTCCCGCTGCTCCTCAGTCCTCATAAAACGGACAAATAAATTCAATTTGGTTTCTTATTGAAAGTCAGCAGTGTAAATCCACTGAGGCCCAAGTGCCGCATATTAAAAGGTGACATTTCAAAATGACTCAGTCCAGATATTTACCCACCTTTTAACACATTTAACTACCCTTTTATACAGAGAGGGTGTTCCAAGGCATTTAATAAACTGCTCCAGCTACATCAGCTGACACATGCAAGGATGGCTTTTATCTGCCTTGATAAGAGTGGTAGGTTTTATTCTGGATTAACAAAGCTGGTATATGAACAGGGGGATCTCACAGCAACTCCAGCATTTATCCGACTTCCTTTATTTAAAAAACATTCAAACTTCCCTAATTAATTAATCCTGCCTAATGTTTTGTCTTTTTTTATTTATGAAATAGGTCACACATATAATTCCCCAAGGAACATGTCACAGATGTCCCCGAGGCCTCCTAAACTATTTGTTGTGCCAGGATAACCTGCATTTGGATAGCAAGACACTAATATTCCGGCATCCTGATCTCCTGCCTGATCAGTGGCAACCCAACTTGGCGCTGAAGTCCAGGACGGAGTCGGAAGTCAAGCAGTTCCTCCTCCGGGCGGCCCCTGTCCTGTCCTGTCCTGGCCGCCCTGCTTCTTGTCTGACTGGGGGTCCCTCCGGTGGGTGGGTGGGTGGCCGGGGGAGGGAGGGA
>NW_015175972.1:450303-454572 GCF_001447785.1 Gekko japonicus | reverse complement strand
CGGGTAGACCGAGAGGGCTCCGGGGGTCGCGCCGGCCGCCGACGGGTGGAGGGGCCCCTTGGCGAAGGGGTTGACCGTCCAGGGGTTGTGGTGGTGGGCCGCCGCCGCCGCCGAGAGCGCCGCCTTGCCGCTGTCCAGCCACGGCAGGCCCGGGCTGTGGAGCAAGTGGGGCCGGCACATCTGGCTCCCCGTCAGGCGCGCTGCGGGGCGGGAGAAACGGGCGTCAGTCGGGCGGAGGGCAGCGGAGGAGAGGAAGGAAGGAAGATCCCCACCCCCAGCCCGAGCCGCCTCCTGCCCTGCTCCTTGCTTGGGGCACCGCGGCCGCCCGCCCGCCACCTTCCTGCTGCCTTCGAACCCAGCGGGCGAGGCAGGCGCGGCGACAGAGTCTCTCCCCCGGCCGCTTCCTCCGCCAGGACAGCGGGAGCGACGGCGCCCTGTGTGCTGCTGCTGCGGGGCTCCCGGGCTTAGCCACGGCTGCTGGCTTCTTGAAGCACCCTGCCATCCCCCCCCCTCGCACATGGACGTACACTGACCCCGGAGAGAGCACTCCAGACGGGGAATGCTCTCCTGCCTTGTGCCGGAGAAGTCGGTCTCTCTACTCGTCGCCCCCCCGCGCCCGGGCCCAGTCGCGCACGCCGCTTCCCTTTCCTCTGCCAGCCTCCTACATTCCCCCCCCCCCCCCCACCCCCCCCCGGGCTTGTCTTTTAGAGGAGGAGGGAAGCCAAGCCACCCGGATCGCCCTCGCTCTGTAGCCAGAAACCTTCCCCGTCCCCGCTCGGTGGAGAAGAGCCCAAACCCGAAGCCGAAGCGAGCCCGCCGGGGGTGTGTATGTGTGTGGGGGGGGATTTACCGTGCGCCTGGCTGTAGGAGACTCGGGCCCTGGCGTGGGCCGGGTTGGCGTAGTACGGGTTGCCCTGGGAGTCCAGGTGGTTGAAGAAGACATCCACTTCGTCCGGAGGTAGGAGCTGCGCCGGTTCCATGTAGTTGTGAGCCAGTCCCGGGTGGTGCGAGTCCGGGTGTTGCCCGTTCAGAACGGCGTGGTGGGCCATCCAGCGGGGCTGGTCCGTGGCGACCTCCATAGCTGTGGCTTTCTCCCCCACTCCACCCCTAAGCCCCTCCCTCGGACCCAAAACGGGGTCTCTCTTTGTTTCCCCCTTAAGTTGTTTAAAACAAAAACAAAAACTGCACAGCTCTCAAAAGCACCGATGACCTCGGAAAGGAGTCAAACGTAACCGTGTCCCTCTTTGGAGCAGGGAAGTCGTCGCCAGCCGCTCCGGCCGCACACCTGGGGTCACCACCTGTAAGGAGGAAGGAAAGGTTAGCACAGGACAGGAAGACCCAGGCCGTCGAGCGCGCGTCCGGCTATATCCAACCCGATCCAGTCCGGCCACATTTGTTGTCATAAATAGGGGGGAGGAGGGGGGGAGACAGATGAAAGAGGGTCCCGCTTTTGCAGATCTTCCCGCTTTCCCCCTCCTCTCAAAGTCTTCACTCTTGCCACTTCCACTCCGCCCAAACCCCTTTTAAAAGTTAGCTCCTGGAAAACAGCGCTGGTTTTTCCCAAAGTTGTCATGAAAGCAACTTTTTGCCGATCGGTTTTAATATAAGGGGGGAAGGAAGATAGTCCTTTTTTGATTTGCGTCTGCTTGTTAAAAAAAAAAAAAAGAATTCAGTTGAGATCAACTGAAAGCAAAAAATATCACCCACCCTTATCGGAGCTTTTAGAAACACAAACACACACACACGCAGTCACACGCCAGTAATTCGAAAGCGTTTTCTCCTGCTGGATAAATCCAGTCGCCTTTCCCTTCCCCACCCCCACCCCTTCCCCGTTCAAACTAACAAACATACTTACAGAGAGCTCTTCCAAGCAGAGCGAGTCTAACTCCAAATGTTTGAAAAGTTTCTTTATGAGGTTGTAAACGGGGGGTGGGGGTGGGGGTGACGGATGATTGTTTGGAGGATGGAAATGCAGAAAAGAGGGAGTGAGGGAGAGGCGAAGGAGGAGAGCGAGAGAGAGGAGGCTCTTACTCAGATGGCGAGCTCCACTTATTCTGGCCTTTTTTGTAACATCCCCAAAGCATCCTATGTCAGCTCTGGCGCCAGCTGGACTCACTTCAGTAGACATGAACTAGGGGCGACGCACAGGCTAAGAACCTCCGCCCAGCCAATCAGCAGCTCGGCGCCCAGCCTAGCCTCGCCATTGGCCCCAGAAAATCTACATTCCCCTCATTTACTCCAAACAGCGAAAAAGCGCTGAACCCGCCAAAGACTCGACTCTTCTCTTCCCTCCCCCCCTCCCCGCACACCGTCTCCATTCCACTCCCTCCTGGCTTTTTTACTTTTGCTCCCCCCCACACACACACACAAAATCTCTCTCCCCCGCCCCCGACACACAAGCTTTCTCCTTAGTAGCTAGGTTCGTCATCTATTAGAGATTGGCAGACTTATGTATCTTGCTAAATGCAAAGTAAGCCCCTACACACACACACACACACACACACACCCCAAGAATGTGGGCACTAAAATATCTGAGGAGGGGACTGGACTGGGTGAGGGGAAGAGGCAGAGTGGGTGAGCAAGATGTCACAAAATATTTTAAGTGGAGGAAAAAGCTATGTCATTTCTTAAGGACAACGAAGCCTGGACACCCTGCGATTTTAAACGAGAGCAAAATAGCTTGGATTTGTTTGCCTCGCATGTGTACATTTGAATCAAAACACATTTCACGCTAGAGATTATTTTTTAAGTGTGGCAGCCTGTTTTCTTCCCACCGTGTTTCAGTAATATGCGGCTTGTATTTTCAGTTAGCCATAACTGCAATTCTGAGTTCATTTGATTCACACCGACTGTACACCAGTAAATGGAATTTCTCGCCAACAAACGCATTCAGGAGTGCAAAGTGTGACACCCCCCCCCCAAAAAAAAAAACCAAGGCAGAGCGTTTTGTGTTCATCTTCATTAACGAATAACAAAAATAAAGTACAACTCGTTATTTAAAACACAAGCTGCTTTAGTGACATGTGCAGAACCAACGGGCTAAAGCAATGAGTTTATCAGTAGGTGGACTCCGTTCTTAGTTTAAAATACCAAACAGCTGCTACACAAGAAAAAGAAAGTAATTCCTAGTGGAAGTAAGTATCGGTCCTGGGACGATTTGAAGTCTTTGCTCAGGAAGACTTCCCACGGGGTGGTTTGAACAGTTTCCCCCTCAAAGGAAGACAGTGTTTTGGAGCTCCGTTTCCAGTAGGCCGAGGCTAAGAGATTTCCAGGGGCTGAACCCCCCCCCCCCCAAAAAAAATGGACCAAACTTTTCCCCCTAAAATAGTATCTGACCTGTATCCATATTAACTAATATTAACCAATGTCTGAACCCCACTCTGCCATGAAGATTACTGAGTGACTTAGCCAGTCTCTCTCTCTCTCTCTCTCTCTCTCTCTCTCTCTCTCTCTCTCTCTCTCTCCATACAATTTTGTGTGATTTTATTGAGTTCACATTTCATTTCTCATGGGATATAAAGATGATGCCGCAGGGCAAAACTTAAAATCATATTCAAAAATCTTTATATTTTTTAAAGTACTCTCATTTCAGAACCCATAATTTCGTTGTCATTAGGTGTTTTTAAAAACCTTTCTTAAATTCTATTTCTGGTGGTATGAAGCCACCGAAGCTTTTGAGTCTCCTGCTTGAACTGGCTAACAAGCGAGTCTTTGCCCCTTGGTCAGCAACCTCCCTCCGACTGCCCTCGCAACATTTAACACATTCGAGGGGAGGGGGCAGTGAACTGAGGCGGTGAGGAAATTGTTCGATCACCCAATAGAAAGTCGATGTTAGTTTCAAACAGACCTTTTTAAAAAATCAAATGTATTTCACAACACAAAGGACAAAACTAGTAGCCATATTCTTCCTTTCACCGTGCAGTGTTTTCTTTTTTAAGCGTCTCCCTTATACAGACGGGCAAACCCCCTTTCCCTGGAGAGTCAAGATTTGCTTTGTTATTAGTGTTCATCATCAGCATTGCTACTCTTAGCATTTGTTTTGAAGTCTTGCTTTGCCTTGTTTCTTTCCTGCTCCGGATCATATGTCTCAAATCCTTCTCTCAAACCCAAGACTCCGAAGAGCCCAACAAAATCTTCGGAATTTTGTGTAAGCCACTCTGATCCTGCCATGGCAGGGAGGGCGGGATATAAATTGAATGACTGAATAAATAAATAAATAAAATGTTATTAAAAGTTTAATTGGAAAGTGAACAGAAACAGAACAAAAAA
>NW_015175972.1:440968-445957 GCF_001447785.1 Gekko japonicus | reverse complement strand
ATCTCTTACTCCCCCCCCCCTCTCCACCAGCGCTTCAGGCACTTTGTCTCGTCTAAGCAGCCAGGCAAGTCTTGCCGCGGTTCCACACCACGAAAAAGCGGAAGATTCCCCCGTCCACACACAGCTCCAGGGACGGAGTCTGGGATCGCCACCTCGGACTAGGGAGTATCTCTTACTCCCCCCCCCCTCTCCTCCAGCGCTTCAGGCACTTTGTCTCGTCTAAGCAGCCAGGCAAGTCTTGCCGCGGTTCCACACCACGAAAAAGCGGAAGATTCCCCCGTCCACACACAGCTCCAGGGACGGAGTCTGGGATCGCCACCTCGGACTAGGGAGAAGGGGTGTCCAACAAAGGCCAGGCGGGCTGGAGAGCGGTCGAGGCGGCGGGAGGCCTGAGGATCTGCCCCCAACGGAGAACCTGCAACGGCTGGGTGCGTTGAAGAGAGACTGACCCTTCAGCTGGAGGATGTCTTCTCCTATTTTATTTTATTTTTTGCCTTCACGACAAGGCGATCTTTAAAATAACACTGGGCACACGGAACGGTTTCATTCCCGAGATCAAAGGGGGAAATATAAAAACATGGATTCTCCCAGGAGAATCTCAAAGACAAGAATAAATCTTTAACCTCAGAAAAACTTTACTTCGACCCCCCCAAAAAAGATCTCTTTCCAGCCTTTTCAAGTTAGACGCTTCACATGCACACACGCACTGACACACACACACAGCCCAAGATGAATGGTGCGTGCTTTTGATTCATATAGGCCCACAAGCATTGCCCATCGCCCGTTGCAAACCTCCCGGCAACCAAACCGAGACCTTCAAGCATCCCGTCATTGTCCCTCCCCTGCATGCCGCCATCGCCTTTCTGATAATACCAGCATTTAAAAAAAAACAACAACAACAAACCAGCACCTTCATAACGATTTGCTCTGCGCTAATACCAGCCTTTTAATTATTGCCCTTCCCCGCATTCAGCAAGACTGCGGGGGGGGGCGGCGGTTTGGGAGGGGGGGTGAAGCTGTTTGCTTTGGACAGGTGATAAAATCGCAGTTAACGAGCTGATAATTCGCCCTTGTTTGTTTTAAAAGACAAATTGTAAAGATTAATCAAGCGGCTTGATTTATGGAGAGGGAGGGAGAGAGACCCCAAGGCTGCCCAGGAGGAAACTCCCCTGAAGCCCCGCGTGTCAGGTTACTCCGCAGCTTCCCCACCGCCAACCAGCCGGCTCGCCGCTTGGCCTGCAGCCTCTTTCTCTCCTGCGGCCCTCTCGGCCTTCGAACCGGGGACACCCTTCGCGAGAGCTCTTCCCCTGGCACGTTGGCAACGTATTAAAACGCGCGCCGGTGCAATAAATGAGAAAAAACCGACACTTAAAAAACAACAACCCGATGTCTACCCTGGTAGTCTCGCAGCGCAGGATTCTTCTCCCATTCTGTTTGCCGTTCTGGAGAGCTACCCGCTTGGCGCACGGACCCGCGCCTGCCTCTCCCCTTTCCCCGGAGAGTCCCGCTTCTCCGCCTTGTCATTAATGCCCCTGGGACTCAGCGCCGCTCGGCTCCGGGTGTCGCGATTAGCGCGCGTTTGAGAGCCTAGCCGAAGAGCGCTGCTTCCCCGCGCCTCTTCCCTGCTCCGGAGCGAATGGCCAGATCCTTCCTTCCAATCCAGACGTTGACGACCCTAATAAAAAAATATTTTCTCACTGCCTCACACACACACAACCCGTTTTACATATTGCTGGTTCTGCTCAAGTAACCTCTCCAGGCGATTTAATGGGGGGGGGGGGTTTTCCTCTGAATTCTTCCTAACAGAGAAAAGAGCCTACCGTTTTCGCGCAACGACAGACTACCGCCCCTGATATTTAAGAGAGATCAGATCCTTCCCCCCCCCCATACACACACACACACACTTCGTGCCTAATTGTAGCGAGGAAGCCACAAATTCTTCCCCCGTGAACGCGTTCCCAGTCATCTGCTTCGTAAGCCCTTTGCTCCGAGCAGATCTGCTGTTGCCAGGGTGGGCTTGTTATTAAATGCCTGGCTGCAAACGAGACGGAGTAGGGGGAGCGAAAGCGCCGGGCTTCTGGGTGTCGCGGGGCCCTCGTGTCTAATTAATTCCCTCCTCGGCACGGAAACTCACCGGCACAAGGACCGCCGGGTGAAGCCGCTTAACTAATTTTCTGGGGCTGCGACTCAAGCCGCTTCACACGGCTGGTTAAACAACTATTCTGTCAATTTTATTAAAGTCCTCTCTGGAGAGCGCGTCGGCTTGAATGGGCAGCAGACTGCAGCACTGCCGCAGCAGCCAGGCGGCTCCAATCCCTGACATCTCTGCAAGTGCCAAAAGAACCGGCCCGCTCCCTCTCCCACCGAGCCTCCCGCCCTAGATCCTCGTGGGGGGGGGGGAGAGGAATGGATTGCTACGAGCCTTCGCGGAGGCGATCCATATACTCCGAATGCCAGACTGAAGGCGGCGACGGGGGGAGGATACTGTTTTAGTACACTGTGCAGAATATGTTCCTAAAGCGTCGATGAATTAGACTGGATTTTCAGTGTGTGTGACCTAGAAAAAGGGTGCGGAGGGGTGTGTATACCAGTAAAGAGAGCTGCTCAGTTTTTACTGGGACTATATATATAACAGCTCTCTTGCTTACAGGTATTCTTGCAGATGTATCTTAAGGAAAAGCTTTTTGAGCCGCAAAACTTTTGTTCTCCGTAAATGATCTGTATGATCAGGACTGGGTTCCCTGCCCCGCAAAAAAACAACAACCATTTCTCATTCTCCTGTACTACCCAAATGCGTTTTACTTGCTTTATAGTGTTTATTCTCCAGGGACTAGGGACCCCCTTGAATTGCACCTCTGGTTGTTTCAGTGTGATGGACAGATGATGCCGCACTTTGGAGGCGAACCCTCCTCCCTACACCCGGTGGCGCGTGCGCGTGCCCGCACACCTCTCTCTGAGCGACTGTGTAGTCAGTTGCGCCTTTGGAGATCGGCACTGGCACCTGAGTCTGCGATAAGAGGGAGAAAACCCCGAACCCCATCACGAACGGCCGTCACAAGGACTCTTTTATTTACGCCCGGCTGGATTCTGCCCCCCTCGCCTCTTTAGATCGGAGCCCCATTTATCTCCATTTGAGAGACTTTAAAAAACAGCAGCTAATGAACCGGGAGGCAGGCAAGCCAGCCAGGACTCTCTCTCCCTCTGAGACAGGCCTGGAATCACAGGACCTGAGCCTGGAGGTGCGGACGCCCCAGCCTCTGTGGACCCGCGCGCGGAAGGCTCGGCCTCTGGGCCTGGATCCTGGCGCCAAAGCTAGCTTTCGGCCCTTCCTCGGTCTCCTCTCCGGGCTTAGGGGACTGCGAGAGACCTGCACCCACCCGCCCCAAGACTTTCGAGTGGTACTGCGTTCCGATCCCGCGTTGGAGATCCTCTTATCTCCTGCAAAAAAGACTTCCTAATAGATCACCTCGCAGCAATACAAATACGAAGGGGAGAGATCTCTCTCTTTCTCTCCCTCTCCCCCATGCATCTTTTTTCTCTCCTTCCATCTGCCCCCCCCCCTTTTTTTTCTTTGCTCTCCCGGGAAAAGGGGACACGCTAACCCGGTTCCAGCGCTTCCAACTTTCTCTCGCCTCCGCCTGCTCTCTCCGATTGCACGACCCGTTCGGCATCTCAGACCCCCCCCTTTCTGTTTCGCTCTTTGTCTGCAGATCCGGAGGGCAACAAACCCCAAAGGCGACATTCAGTTCTGTCTTTTCTCTCCCTCGCCCCCCCCCCACCCCGCGGGCCGCCTTCCCCTCGGCTCTTGAATAAAACGCCGCTCTGGTCCACCTTCCCTGCCGGCAACAGAGAGGGCTCCCCGGCCTCTTCTTCGGCCTGCGTTGCCGCCCCAAAGGACAAAGAGTCCGGCGGCGGTGGCTCCTTCAAGGCCAACACATTTATGGCGGCCCGAAGCTTGCGGGCCCCACTACTGAACCCAAGTTGCTGAACGTGACCCTCCAACGGGCCCAGGCCGAACAGAAAGCCAGGCTACTGCCAACCCGTGGTCCGAAACACGGAGCAAAGACGGTCATGGGGGGGGGAGAGAATGGACCAAATCGTCCCCGAGGAGCGCCAGGGCGGGAAAGCCGCCTCTGCCAGGCCGGAGATCCGAGATCTGCTCACAGCAGCCCCCATAGGCGGTCTCACAGGACGCTTCTCCGTCCTCTGCAGTGGCGGCGGCAGCACAAAACGGCTTCTCAGTGCCAGCATCGGAGGAAGGGAGAGAGACGGGGAGGGGGGATTGAACAGGCAGGGAGGAGCGGCAGCCAAGGAAAGCGAGTCGGACTGGAGGGGGCCCGATCGGGCTGCGCGGATGGCCAAGCTACTGCCGCTGCCGCCGCTGCAGCCCCCTCGCAGTCTTCCAACAAGCGGGCGAAGTCAGGTACAGAAATAGAAACACGTACGACGAGTGGCGTCACACACACACTCTCTCTACCCCTCCCCCTCCCTCCCTCCCCCTCTCTCTGGCTGTGTCTTCCGGGTTGGTTGTCCAGGCGAGCAACTAACCATCCCCAACCCCAACCTGCCTGCTGCAGCCGCAGGTACAGAGAATCGTGCGAGTGGTGTCGGTCCAGTAGAAAGGGAGGCGGGGGGCACTACCTATGTGGGGAGGGGGAGGGGAGGCATTTCCCCTCCACACACCCATCCCGCACATTCCCCTGGAGTTCCCTGAAGTTCAAGCCCATACGCGTTTTACTTCGAAGTAAACCCCGCTGACTGTGTTCATGGAGAAACCAGTGAGCTCAGCACCGGCAAGCTGCATGGATTCCTTAGATGGCTGGAGTTCTATAGCTCATGAATCGTCTTTTTAACCAGGTTTCTCTGCCATCTATGAAGTCTGGGACTTCCTTACTTTTGCAGGGCCCCTATCTCCCCTTTCCCAGTAGCCTGTGTCAGACAGACTGTTCAGATCATACGTCCAGTTGATGCGGGGGGGAGGGAGAGACA
>NW_015175972.1:430473-440729 GCF_001447785.1 Gekko japonicus | reverse complement strand
AGAGAGAGAGAGAGAGAGAGGAAAGAAAGAAAGAAAGAAAGAAAGAAAGAAAGAAAGAACATCCTGTATTTTCTCCTCACCTCAGTCCCTTATAACTGGTATTTCATATTCCCTCCTTTCGAGACAGCTATTCGTTTGCTCCGTTCACTCTTAATTATTCTATCTTGTCTTTAAAAAAACATCCTGCCTAGCAGATGCACCTGACAGCTTGTAAATACATTTTAAGTTAACCTTCAATTTGTCAGAGTCCCTCAGTAGCAGCAGTCGGTCTCCTCCTCCCCCCCCCGCCCGGCCCGAAGGCGCTCTCTGCCTCCCCACCAGTTTCTGAAGGAAAGAAGAATCTGTCTCGGATCAATTACGACCCTCTGGCCCAGCCCAAACCACGCTGGCTGAGCTCGAAACCCACATACCGCTGGATTTGGAAATCCGGAGAGATTCCCACCGAAGAAAGAGCTCCTTCCGTTGCTAAACTGATTTCCCCACACACACACACCTCTCCAAAAAGATTTCTTTACAGGGCAGGTTTGCAGTGCAATCCTACGCAGGTTTACTCAGAGGTAACCCTATTTTATTCAGAGGGGCTTATTCCCAAACAAGTGATTTCAGGACTGCCGCCTGGCTCTCTTTTCCCAGGCAAAAATTCTTACTTTTTCCCCTCGAGAAAATTATCGGAGTTGAGGCAGTACGAATGAACTAGGCGGAACAAAAAGGAAAGCCTGGACGGGATCCTTCCCCTTCCCCCGACAGAGAGGTTAGTTCCGATAAATACTCGTTAGAATTAATCCAGCGCTCAGACGGATCCAACGGTAGTTCTCCTGCGAGGGAAAGTAACCGAAAACTGGGAGCAGAGGAAGACCCCCGGGGAGACGTCGACATTTCAGGTGACTGAGGCAAAAATAAAAGGGAAGCCCGATTTGACTCGGCGTTCAGTGTTTTTTGGGGTGCAACAAGGGGGACAATCTGAGCCATTTTGAGCCCGAGTTAAACGAGGGTTTTTGCTGCGTGACAGCAGATTTCCTCGAAGCGAGAATATTATTCGTACGGTCACCTCGTGAGATCTACCGCGCGTACGAGGGAAGGGGCCACTTTGGAGAAAGACGGCGCGCTGGGGACGTTTGTCTGCCCCTGGCTTCGGCCACGCGCGGGGTGCCTGGTCTCTCCAACCCCTTCCCGTGGGCAGTCGCCATTCAAGACCCCCCCTTCAGACTGGCCTTCGCCAAGAGGCGTCCCGAGTCTGAATTTATCCTTGCTTTGCAGTGTAACTTTCTGAAAAGGACGTGTCTCAAAGCCTCCCTCTGCTCTTTCAAGCGATCCAACCCAGGTTGGGGGGGTTCCCGCAACAGAAAAAAGGGGGGGCGGCAAGAGAAGAAAAAGGAATTATTCTTAAAGCTGGCCTGGGGGTGGGGGTGGGGATAAAACACAGGGATGGCGGGAGAGGGCTGGTCGCCGCCGCGAGTGGGACGGCTTTAAAAACATGCAAAGCTGCGTAAATCTCCTGCACGGGACTGGGACTCCCTAGGCAGGCAGGTGCAGAGGGAGCGGGCGAGAGGGGCTCCTCGGAGCTGCGGGGTTTCCAAAGGAGAGTCAGCCCCGCAAAAGAAGAAGAAGAAGAAGAAGAGAATCCTCGCCCGGATTATGTAGAAATCCCCAAACAATGGCGAGCGAGGAAACCGGGGTTGGGATCATTCTCTTTAACATCCCCCCTCCCTTTCTATTCCTCTCTTTACCGAAAATGCATTCCCCCCCCCCAGCGTGGGAGGTGGTGCGATTTTGCTAGAAACTCGTGTGGTCGGTTTTCCAAAACAAAATAAAAAATTAAAAAGAGCTTTTTTGGTGATTCATTCGTGTCTGTTTCGTTTTCTTGCCTCGTCACTACGTGCGTAGAAGGTCGCGGGCGATTTATGGCGACCTGAGAGGGCTTCCGAGGCAGGAGACGAACAGAGGTGGTTTGTCCCTCTCTGCCTTCCTCTCCGGAGCGACCCTGGGATTCCTCTCTGTGGGCTCCCATCCAAGCACGAACCGGGGCCGGCCTTCAGCTCTGGAGGTCTGACCAGATCCGACTATCCCGGGCCATCCAGGACGGGGCCACCGAATGGATAATACAGATATTCAAACAGGCCTCTGTCTCTTTCTGCCATCGGATGGGTCCTTTCCCTGAAGGTGTGCGGGTTGATCCCCCCGGCTCGCGTCCGAGGGGAAAGGCTGGCGCTGTCTAGCGCCAAACGAGGAAGGGGTGTGTGTTCCCCCCCCCCCGGTCTCGGGAGGGGCAGGCGCATGGCTCCGGGTAGCCGCGCGCTTTCCTTTAGAAGCCGCCCGCCCGTCCCACGCCCGCTTTTGAGACTCCCGTTCATTAGGAATTCCTTCCACGCGGCTCTCTAAAGGACAGGCCCTTTCATCTGCGCGCCTTCAATTACGCCCTCGCCCCGCGAACTACCTGGTGACCCCCCCACCTCTGCCTCCCAGACGCCACCAAGGATGTGCAGTTCAGGAGTCCCTGTTCCGTGAGGGGGGGGGAAGACACCCCAGGCAAGCGTATTTGACGGGCCCCCCCTCACACACACCAGCACTGGACTCTGATCTACTTGCACGCTCGCAATGCCAGGCTCTGTGGCTTGCGCCTGCCTTCATGCACACAGGTATTCAATCACAGGTGAGAGACGTCTAGGGCTCTCTAGAGAGACACCCGCACTTGGTCCGTCCTTGGGCATTAGAAACCAGCCTGACCCCCCTTCCGACACCCGAAACTAGGTCCATTGCACCCGGAACCTTTCCCCTTTTTCGGAAGGGAGGGGCGGCAGTACAACAGCCTCACCCCGCTGGTCCTCCAAGCCGACCGTGGCAAAGTTATTCCAAAGGCCCAGCCAACCTCTCTCCCCCCCCCCTCCCGTTCTGCCCAGTTCTCCCGGGGCATTCGCCGCTCTTAAGAAGACAGGTCCCTTTGTGCCCCCTCCCCCCACCGCCATGTGCTTTGTCTTCCCGGGAGGGCCGCGGGACGCCCTGCGAAAAGGGGTCATCCGTGGCTAAGCAGCCCACCCCTGCCTGAGGGAGTCTCCCTCCAGGTGCTCTGCTGCCGGCATCTCTTTCACCACCACCACCACCACCCTTGGCACAGTCGGCCGCCCGGCGGATCCCGCGGCCAGACGGGGAAAGCTCCGCCGGACACCCTCCGCTGCCTTTCCAGGATCGCCTTCCCTCTTCCTTTCTCGTGCTGTGTCAGACTCTCTTACCTTTCCCCCACCCCCACGGCGTGTCTCGGCCGACTTCCTTCTTCCTCAGCGCCTTCTCCTTTCCTTTACTGTTATTATTCTAACAATATAGGTATAGATAGATATTTTTAAAGGAGATGGTTCTGAATTCTTCCGGCGAGCCGCCGGGCTTTCTCAGGTGCCGCCTTCCCGGGACGCCGTGCGGGCTGGAGCAGTCCGGCGCTGCAGCTGGCACATCTGGATTTGCTGAGCGCGACCACCCTTTCGCCTCTGCCCCGGCGCTCCCTTTGGTGGATCTGAATAAAGAGGAGCCGCGAGGGGGGCCGGGCGGCTGATGAATGGGCAGGAGGGAGAGCCAGCCAGCAGGGCTGCCAGGGAGGGGAGTCTGCCTCAACCTGGCAGCAAATTTCATTTTCTCTCTCTCTCTCTCTCTCTCTCTCTCTCTCTCTCGCTCTCCCCTCCCCTCCTCCCTCTCCCTCTCCTGCATTCAAAGATGGCACGGCGAGCCAGTGTGTATTTATGTACATAATAAGGCAGCTCGTCCCCTCGCCTTCATTTGCATCATTACAATATCTGTACAAGCACATCACATTGTCTGCGGCTTGCACCTTTTGTTGCGTTCCCTGTCACAGGCGACGCGACTTGACTTTCATATTTTCCAATGAACTGATATTACACCAGCAGCCCCGCACAGAAAGGCGACACAAAAGGCTCCGCAGCCTCCCAAGGAAGAGGGGAGCCCGGGCGCCAAGTCTGCCTAGAGCCCCCTCCCCAGACGTGCACACGCACGCACCCCCCCCCCTCTCCTCACCCTCTTCTTCTCCCCTATGATCGATTTAAAGGGGCACACTATTCCACATCCGCCCTACTCTTGCGGTGATGGGGGGTAGAGAGACGTCCTCAGTGGAAGACCCGCACCTGGCGGATCACTTTTCTAGTCCCCCCTCCCCAATAACTTCTTTGGGACTGTTCATCGGTTCCTCTCTAGGATGTGTGTGTGTGAAGAAGGTTGAAAAAGGCAGATAACCCGTCGGCCATTGTTGAAAAAAGAAAAGAAGAAGAAGTGTGCGCGCGCGTGTGTGTGTGTATGGGGGGGGGGGGAGAGATCTTGAAATTCATAAATTCTTGGGCCATTAGGCAAGTCAGCCGGAACTAATCGGTGGGGAGATGTTTGCGAGCCCAAGACGCCACCGCTTCTGCCCTGAAAGGTGGGCGAAATCGTTCCTCCGCTTTATTTTCTGGCTGGGCTACAAAGACAGGCCTGGGTGTGTTCAGGTGTGTGTGTGTGTGTGTGTAATTCCTTCACATTCGTACATGCCTCTCTCCATGTAACACAACCCCTCTAAAAAAACACCCAGGTCGCAGCCCCCAACACGCACACACACCATTTCACAGCACGGATCTTTTTCTGCAAAGGATGCGCATGAAAACCATAATCGGACCAGGGACCAGAAGGCCTTTCTTCCCCCAGTCACATGAACTGGGGACTTCCGTGTTCCAGAGGATTGCCCAGGTGCCCAAGGGTGCCATCCGGAGGACATTTCTCGGGGAGTAAGGAAGCCCCACGGGAGGAGGCTTCCCAGCAGGCCTGTTCGAGATCGCTTGGGAAGAGAGCCCAGCCTTGGCCGGCTTTTCTGGGAAGGAAGGAAGGAAGGAAGGAAGGAAGGAAGGAAGGAAGGAAGGAAGGAAGGAAGGAAGGAAGGGCCCCCCCACCCCGCTTTCAGAGGGAGTCACTTCCAAGTCGGCCTGCTCGGGTCTGCCAGCCCCTCTGCGCCGCTCCTTTCCTGGCGAACCCAGGCGGTCCGGATGGTTCCCGCGCTCTCTGATCCAAGGAAGAAACTCTCAATGGTTGCATGCCCGCCATCACGAACAGGGAAACTCCAGAAATATGTTAAAAGAAGGAAGGGAGGAAGGAAGGGGGGGGGGGTTTTCAATGGAAAAGAATTATCATCATAATAGTATGCGGGTTATAAAAAAATACCCCCGTGAGCAACGACCGGGGGGGGGGGAATCCTATTTTGCTTGCATTTTCTGTCTGTCTTTGTGATACGGTTCAGGAGGGGAAAGGGCCCCTTGATAGGCTGCAGATAATGCTTATCAGTCCGAGGCAGCCCATTGCCAAAGTAACTGGTTTAATTACCCTCCTGTATCACTCCTCCTTCGAGCAGATGAGATACATAACCAGATTTATTCGCGCATGTTTGAAATGCCCCGTTTGCAATTCCAGGTACTGGAATCCGACGGGAGGAAAGGCCGGGGAAAGGCGGGCGGGCGGGGGGGGGGATGAGGTTGGGTGAACAGTCTGGGGTATAAAAGGAAATGTTTTGCAAAACTGGGGGAGGAGGGGGCTGCGTGTGGGCGCCGGTAATCCGCCGGTGGGACTTGAATTTAGCCCGGTGGAGATTTTTTAAAAAAACAACAACATCGCTATGGATGCTCCGTTATTGTTATTTATTTGCATTTAATTTATTTCTTCGTGGTCCGGCACCGCCTCTTCCTTTTCTCTGCCTTTGGGCTGGAAGTTTCCCAGCTTCCCTTCCACATCCCACCATCGCCCCACTTCCTCTCTCTCCCCCCCCACCCTGGCATGGCTCTGAATTCTCCCATCAGGGCGCCGTGATGTTTCACTCTCCCTGGCAGCGCTGGTTCGATTCCCTACTACTAAAGATGTCATCTTTAAAGTCTGCAAAGGGAAAAAAAGGAAAGAAAGAAAGACGTGGGGAGGGGGGAAGAATACCGACCCCTCACCCAATTTGCCCGGCTTCTTGCAGAGGAACAATCATATTCTACATATTGAAAAACGTGATAGACACCGAATAGCGAAGACTTTTTTTTTTAAAGTCAGCCCAACCTTTTCAATACTGACTTTAAAAAAAAAGTATTGGGAGGGTTCGGGAAAGAATTATATATATAAAAGAAGAAGAAGCCCCCGGAAGCCTGGAGAATATGGGCTCTGCAGCTCTCGAGGTTCTCCCTTATTATGACTATCCAGGAGTAATTTTTCATCTCTGCTAGCTAATCTTTGTTCCTTGTGAAGATAATGAATAGTCCAATCCTTATCTCCCGGGCTCCTGGAGGCTGCAGGAGAATGGGGTTGAACAGGGTTGAAAATTGGTTCCAAAGTGCTGCTGAATAAATGCTGTTCCTTATCTCTCGCTTCCAGATTATCGGGACCCTTTCAAAACTCGCACAACAAATACAGCCACCGCCATCTAATGCATCATTTACCAGAGCAGATCCCCGCGCGTTTGATCGGCAGATAGGCAACCGATCGCATGCATAAAGTGTGCCTCCTCCTCCTCCGGACAAGGCACGCGTGTGTTTGTGTTTTGCGCCTGGCGCTGAAGATCGGGCACCCCAGGGCTCACGAATCCCGTGTGCGGGGATCAGACCAGATTCCTGGTGTGTGGACACGCAGGTGTCGGGGCTGACGGTTTAATAGGATTCTCCGAGGCCGCTGGGGGGAGGTGACAGGACGGGGCGCGGATCTTCTTAACAGCTCGGAAGGGGATGAGAAGGTGCCCAATCTCTCCCGACTAGCGGGAAACTAGTTAAGAATGACTGGGGAGGCGGGGAGGGGGGGTCTGGAGCCTTCTGGAGGTTCTTCTCCGGAAAGGCGGGGGGAGGCCTTCTGGTCCCAGATTCCTAAGGTTGGTCCTCGGAAGGAATCTCGCCCAGAAAAGTATTGATCGAATTGTTCCTGGGTGGCGTGAGGGATAGCCTGGGTGGCGTCGGTTTTCGTGGCACCGCAAGGCAAGAAAGCGGATCGGGTGTGAATAAATTGCCCTTTGAAAACGGCACCTTGGCTCCTGATCTGCATCCAGGCGGGGTGGGGGTGGCGGTGTCGTCGATGAGTTTCCGAGTCCCAAAGCCGGTCTGACTGTCAGGTGTGCAGCTACAGGAGGCGCTCAGTCCGACCCCTGGGGGTTCCTTTGGGCCGGGGTGAAGAGTGGAGGGCGCTGCGACCGCCGCAGGAATCGCGACCTGACACCTGGCCAGCTCCCGAGGCTGTTCCCAAAGGCCTGCCTACCACCGTTCTGTCGGCAAAAGACCCCCAGTTCTATTCTCCCTCCCCCACCACTCCGGCAACAGAAGGGTTAACTCCCCTGCGGTCCTGAACCAGGGAACATGGACCCAGGTGGGTTGAAGCAGTAGAGCGAAGTTCGGAGTCCAGTGGCACCTTTACGACCAACGAAGTTTAACTCGAGGTATAAGCTTTGGTGTGCAAAGCACACACCTTCAGACACATCACACCTGAACCGTGCACACCTGGGGACTGAACTTTTTCACTATAGTTATAAGGAATCAGATGGGCTCCGGTAGGTGGCCCTTCGGTGCAAGCCCTTTCCTGTTCCCACGGATGCCCAGAGAAGGTGATGGGGGCGGGGAGTGATATTCCCCCGGTGAAGGGCTGGGAGATGCCACCAGTGTTCCCTCTAAGCTGAGTTAGTGTGAGCTAGCTCACAGTTTTTTTTTAGCCTCCGGCTCACACGTTTTTGTCTTGGCTCAGGAAGGAGGGCTCCAGAGCAAGCTAATTTATGCAGTAGCCAAATCGCTCGCTCACGACTTTAAGGCCAGTCGCTCACAAAGTAGAATTTTTGCTCACAAGACTCCACAGCTTAGAGGGAGCATTGGATGCCACGTCTGGAGTTTGCCCGGTTGCGGAGCCTGGAAGCCAGCGGGTGAATAGCTTCTGGGACGAGTTCTCCGGGTCCCTGGTGGCTCGGACTGCGGGGACCAGGCACTCCGGCTCCGCAATCGGCTTCGGACCAGGCACCCCTCCAGAATCAGGCGCGGAGGCCTGAGCCCCCTCCCTGGCTCTCTCACCCGTTCCGTTCCCCCCGCTGATCATGATGTCTGGGCTGGGGGCGGGGGAGGCAACCCTACAGTTGAGCCCCCTTGCCCTTCCCCGTGCCCGGTCTGTTTGGCTACTCTTTTTCAGACCCTCTGGCTGGAAGTGGGGTTTTGCGAGAGAAGATCTTGCGCAACCCACTGGCGTTTACATGGGCACTTCTTTCCAAACCAGCTCCACTGAAGAAACGTGCTTGTTGCAACGGGGGCATGTTGCTGGTGGTGCCCCTTAAAGGTTTGGGTGAATCCCCCCGTCATAAACGATCAAGAAGGAGAGCTCAGCCCTGGTCCACGGACGAGGGTCCGTCGCTTGCCATGTCTCCTTAGCTATGGGTTTAGTGGGGAAGTTAAGACCATCGAGCTTATTCTGACCCAGGAGAGAGAGGTCTCATGCCCACTTTGTCGGACCTAGCACTCACTTTCCAAAGGGAGGGGGTAGATCAAGATGGGTAGCTGCTGTTTGTCTGTAGCAGCAGAAAAGAGCAAGAGTCCAGCAGCACCTTAAAGACTAACAACATTTGTGGCAGGGTATGAGTTTTTGTGACTCACTGCTCACTTCTTCAGGGGAATGACTTATAACCTTGCTGTTGATAGATGTCCCCATAACTGTTCCTCCTCTGTGCCACTGTGAGACTCACACAAACACAAATGAAAAATGACTATACTGTGGTCTCTACTGCTGTGCATAGCTGTTGGGTGATAGTGAGATATTGAAAAAATGGTATTTAGCAGAGATAAGATAGTCCAGCAGTCCCGGAATAAAAAAATTCAGACTCAGAGTCCATGTGTGATTAAAATAAAAGGTTTTTACTAAATTCCAGCATGGGAAGGGTAACTGGGATGAAAATAACAACAGAGCAAAATCTGCTACATCCTTACTCTACAAAGACAAAACTAGAAGAGAGAGCTTATGGCTAGCCTTCTTCTTCAGAACACCAAACAAAAACGGGAGGGAAGAGAGCCATAAAATGCTAATACACCTTGACACTTTAGTCCCAATCAAATTCCTAGATCAGGGAGAAAATTCCCGGGTATTCTACAGCTAAAAAACATTGGTTACATGAAAAACATGTGACTTCCTGTGAGTAACATAAACAAAAATTTAACCCCAGATATACTGAGTGTTTTCAACTTTTAATACCCAACACCCCTTCTCAAGTTATAACACGAAAGTCATGCAAATTCAAACATTCATGAAGAGTCTCAAAATGTTGCTTATCAAGTGGCTTGGTCAGGATGTCAGCAATCATCTGGTCAGTAGGACAGTATTGGAGTTCAATCAGTCCTCGGTCTTGCAGCTCTTTCAAGTAGTGCACTTGTAGATTTTCCATCAGGTGAGTTTTTGTTCCAGTTGGCATCCATGTATCCAGTCAGTCTTGGTTCATCACAGGCTGAAATTTTAAGTTTGTAGTCCAAAATTCCTTTTAGGTATCTTGCCAGTCTCTTAATAGCTTTCCAGTCATGCTCATTGGGTGAACTGGTCTTTCTGCACAAAAGTCCAACAGCTGAAGTTATATCTGAAGTTATATCTGGATTGTGCTCAGATATAATAATTTTCCAATTGCGGATCTGTATTCATGATTGTCTTTAAGTGGTTTTCCATTAGTAAGTTTGGGATAGTCCTTATCAAGGGGAGTGCTTACTGGATTGGAATCATTCATTCCTACAGATTCAATAAAGTCCATGATCTTTTGCTTTTGGCTCAAAAGAAAACTTCCATCCTCAGTTCTTTCAATTTATATTCTAAGGTAGTACTTCATAGTTCCTAATTGTTTCATTTCAACTTTTTTGTCTTGTAAAGTTCCAAATTCTTCTTCCATTGCTTCTATCCACTTGCTTCTCTCAGGCGCAGGTAGTCTGTTGACTTCCTTCCAGTTATTAGGTTCCTTCACTGGTTGTACACTTGCACAAATTCCATACCGAATTAGTGGTACACCCTTGTTACTCCTTGCTGATTGTCTCACAGTGGTTGTCTCTCTTACCCTTGGCATAGCTTCTCCTGGTTCCCCTTCTGAGCTGGAACTCTCTCGTGGAGATGGACCTGCCTGTTCACAGGTGGTCTGCGCAGATTGCCAAGCGAACACGTCATTGAAGGAGACATCTGTAGGTTCCTGAGTAGCAAATTGCACTGTGGACTAAGCCAGGTTAGAAGTCTGTAGGACATTGCTTTCATCGACATGTACCACATTGCATACTTTG